>NC_064849.1:128047314-128277868 GCF_024139225.1 Suncus etruscus
CCCCCTTCTTCCCCCTTCTTCCCCCTTCTTCCCCCTTCTTCCCCCTTCTTCCCCCTTCTTCCCCCTTCTTCCCCTTCTTCCCCCTTCTTCCCCCTTCTTCCCCCTTCTTCCCCCTTCTTCCCCTTCTTCCCCCTTCTTCCCCCTTCTTCCCCCTTCTTCCCCTTCTTTCCCCCTTCTTCCCCTTCTTCCCCCTTCTTCCCCCTTCTTCCCCCTTCTTCCCCCTTCTTTTCCCCCTTCTTCCCCTTCTTCCCCCTTCTTTCCCCCTTCTTCCCCCTTCTTCCCCCTTCTTCCCCCTTCTTCCCCCTTCTTCCCCCTTCTTCCCCTTCTTCTTCCCCCTTCTTCCCCCTTCTTCTCCCCCTTCTTCCCCCTTCTTCCCCTTCTTCCCCCTTCTTCCCCCTTCTTCCCCCTTCTTCCCCCTTCTTCCCCCCTTCTTCCCCCTTCTTCCCCTTCTTCCCCCTTCTTCCCCCTTCTTCCCCCTTCTTCCCCCTTCTTCCCCCTTCTTCCCCCTTCTTCCCCCTTCTTCCCCCTTCTTCCCCCTTCTTCCCCCTTCTTCCCCTTCTTCCCCCTTCTTCCCCCTTCTTCCCCCTTCTTCCCCTTCTTCCCCCTTCTTCCCCTTCTTCCCCCTTCTTCCCCCTTCTTCCCCCTTCTTCCCCCTTCTTCCCCCTTCTTCCCCCTTCTTCCCCCTTCTTCCCCCTTCTTCCCCCTTCTTCCCCCTTCTCCCCCTTCTTCCCCCTTCTTCCCCCTTCTTCCCCCTTCTTCCCCCCTTCTTCCCCCTTCTTCCCCCTTCTTCCCCCTTCTTCCCCCTTCTTCCCCCTTCTTCCCCTTCTTCCCCCTTCTCCCCTTCCCCCCCTTCTCCCCCCTTCTTCCCCCTTCCCTCCCCTCTCCCCCCTTCTCTCCCCCTTCTCCCCCCTTCCCCCCCTTCTCCTCTTTCTTCTCTTCTTCTTCTTCTCCTCCTTCCTCCTTCCTCCTTCCTCCTTCCTCCTTCCTCCTTCCTTCTTCCTCCTCCTTCCTCCTCCTTCCTCCTTCCTCCTTCTCCTCCTTCCTCCTTCTCCTCCTTCTCCTTCCCTCCTTCCTCCTTCTCTCCTCTTTCTTCTTTCTTCTTCTCATCATCATCATCATACAGTGGGAATAGTAGTAGTATGTGCTTTTTTTGTTTTTGTTTTTGGGCCATACCCAGCGATGCTCAGGGGTTACTCCTGGCTGTATGCTCAGAAATAGCTCCTGGCAGGCACGGGGGACCATATGGGACACCGGGATTTGAACCAACCACCTTTGGTCCTGGACCGGCTGCTTGCAAGGCAAACGCCACTGTGCTATCTCTCCGGGCCCGATAGTATGTGCTTTTTAGGTATAGATTTTTTTTCTAATTTTGGTTTGGTTTAAAATGTTATTTTTTAGGGGCCGGAGAGATAGCACAGCGGTAGGACATTTGCCTTGCATGCAAACCGATCCAGGACAGATAGTGTTTTGAATCTTGGCATCCCATATGGTCTGCTGTACCTGCCAGGAGCGAATTCTGAGCACAGAGCCAGGAGTAACCCCTGAGCACTGCGGGTGTGGCCCCAAAACAAACAAAAAATGTTCTTTTTTAAAAACCAAAGCTTCCAGGGATTATAGTTCTAATAAGTTAAGAAGTAGTAGTCTAGAAATATATTTGAAGTTTTTCTTGGGGACACTGGAAAATTTATTTTCTGTTCCAAAAGATTTACATTTGGAATTCTACTTTTAATGGACACAGCAAGGATATGATTTTAAAAATAAACGTTGATTTTATTCTTTGTGATTATTCTAGTTCGAGTGAAACAATATGTCCCGACAGGAAGATGATCAGCCAAAGGTTAACAGACCTGCACGAGTAAGGAGGGGCCGATTGCAGAGGCCAAAGCAAACATAAGTAAAGTTGCTGGATAGAAAAGAAAACTCCAGACATCAGAAGATAAAAATGGGGCTAATGAAAAAATGAGTGACATTGAATCTCCATGTTAATAGAAATGTAAGTACTCTGATTAGTTATAGTTTTTGTAAGTAACATGAACCTTCTACTTTCTTTTTAAGCAATTGCCCTATACATTTTGTACACTCTTTATTATACTTAAGAACAGTATTTCCTAGCAAGCAGCATTGCTTCACTTGACCTCTCATTTTGAATTTGCTATCTTCCTTTAAAAATAAGTTACATAAAAAAAAAATCAGTTACATATGTATGCTTACTAGCACTAACTTAGGGAATAAAAATATAAAAGATACCCACTAAAGTATAATTTTGGGAATATAGACTATGCATTTTAAAATAATTGCATAATAGTCTATAGAAGGATATACTGTGATTTGAATTTTCTTTGTTATTCCCAAGGGCTGTAATATGATTTATTTATTTATTTTGGTTTTTGGGTCACATCCGGCAGTGCTCAGGGATTACTCCTGGCTCTATGCTCAGAAATTGCTCCCGGCAGGCTCAGGGGACCATATGGTGTGCCGGGATTTGAACCATCGAACTTCTGATTGCAAGGCAAATGTCCTACCTCCATGCTATCTCTCTGGCCCCGGATTGTAATATGATTATAATAATCAGAAGGCTTCAATAAGCTAGCCCCCCCTGGGAGAATTTTAACAATTAAGACTGAAGCAATCACTTGATTCCTTGTTTGAGAGGGAAAAGATAGGGATTTTGCGATGAAGTAAAAATGTGAATTTTCTAAGAGAAAAACAGATTAAATAACATAAAAACATTAAGTAACATTCATTTTTTTTTTTTTTGGGCCACACCCGGCGATGCTCAGGGGTTATTCCTGGCTGTCTGCTCAGAAATAGCTCCTGGCAGGCACGGGGGACCATATGGGACACCGGGATTCGAACCAACCACCTTTGGTCCTGAATCAGCTGCTTGCAAGGCAAACACCGCTGTGCTATCTCTCCGGGCCCAAGTAACATTCATTTAATGTCACTTTAAAATTCAGTATATCTGCCATACTTTTGTATGTAAACTGGAGAAAAATATGGAATCTATTTTTTTGATTTTGTTTTTGGGCCACACCCAGTGGTATTGCTCAGGGTTACTCTTGGTTCTGAGCTCAGAAATCACTCCCTGGTACGCTCTGGGGACCATATGGACGCTGGGAATGGAAACCTGGGTTCAGCCTGGGTTGGCCGCATACAAAGCAAACACCCTACTTCTTCTTGCTATCGCTTCGGCTCCTTTTTTAATTTTTCTTTATTTATTTTTGGTTTTTGGGTCACACCCAGTGACACTGAGGGTTACTCCTGGCTCTATGCTCAGAAATCGCTCCTGTCAGACTCTCGGGGAGCATATGGATTCCAGGAATGGTTTTTTTTTTTTTTTTTTTTTTTTTTTGCTTTTGGGGTTTTTTTTGGGCCACACCAGTTCGACGCTCAGGGGCTTACTCTGGCTAATGTGCTCTCAGAAATCGCCCCTGGCTTGGGGGGGACCATATGGGACGCCGGGGGATCGAACCGCGCGGTCCTGATCCTTGGACTAGCGCTTGCAAGGCAGACACCTTACCCTCAGCGCCACCTACCCCGGCCACGGATTCCAGGGATTTGAACCACTGTCCCTCCTGTATTGGCTATGTGCAAGGCAAATGCCCTACTGCTGTGCTATATCTCTGGCTCCCCCTTCTTTTTTCTTCTTATTTTATTTATTTTTTTGCTTTCTGGGCCACACCTGGTGACGTTCAGGTTTACTCCTGGATATGTGCTCAGAAATCACTTCTGGCTTGGGGGACCTTATGTGATGCCCAGGGATCAAACTGTGGTCTGTCCTAGGTTAGCGCGTACAAGGCAAATGCCCTACGACTTGTGCCACTGCTCCGGCCCATTTATTTATTTATTTTCATAAATAAAATCTTGTATAAATGGGTGATGGTTATTTCATTTTAAAATCTAAGACTTAAAATTATTTTGTTATTAAGACTCCTGAACAAGTAGAAGACCAGCTGTATGAAAATGTTGAAAGTGATGATATATTACAACCTGAGAAAAACAATATTTCTCAGAACATACAATTTGATGAGCCTAAGGCTTCTAAAGAATGTCTAAGGTAAGCATCATTTTATCAATTATATAATTTTTGAATTTATAAAGACTTAGAAATTGTTAAGATTTTAGAATAAGTGCAAATTAGCCATTTGTTATCATTTCATTAAGTTACATAATGCTTGATCAAATCATAATTTTCAGTCTTTGTTGTTGTTTATTTTTTGTTTATTTTTGGGTCTCACCTTGTGTTCAAGGCTCACTCCTGGCTCTGAGCTCAGGAATCACTCCTAGCAGGGTGCAGGGGAATATGTCAGGTGCCAGGAAATCAAACTCTTAATTGGTTACATGCAAGATAGCTCTGGCCCCAAATTTTCAGTCTTTTTTTTTTTTTTAATTATATCTTTATTTAAACACCATGACTACAACCATCATCATAGTTGGGTTTTAGTCATAAAAAAGAACACCCTCCCCATCATCAGTGCAACCTTCCTATCTCCAATGCCCTCATCTTCCTCCCCCACACCCCGCCAGTATTCGAGACAGGCTTTCTACGTCTCTCACACACTGGCATTGTTATGATAGTTCTCAGCATAGTTATTTCTCTAACTGAACTCATCACTCTTTGTGGTGAGCTTCATATCTTAAGCCGGTCCTTCTGGCCCTCATATCTGGGAATTATTTCAATATCTTTTATTTTTCTTAAAACCCATAAATGAGGAGCTGGAGTGGTGGCGCAAGTGGTAAGGCATCTGCCTTGCCAGTACTAGCCTAGAATGAACCGCGGTTCGGTCCCCTGGCATCCCATATGGTCCCCCAAGCCAGTAGGGATTTCTGGACACAGCCAGGAATAATGCCTGAGTGTCACTGAGTATGGCCCAAAAACCAAAAAAAAAAAAGCCCCTCAAAAAACAAACCCCACTGATGAGTGACACTATTCTGTATGTGTGTGTGTCTCTCTCTCCCTATGACTTATTTCACTCAGCATTATAGATTCCACGTACATCCATGTATAGGAAAATTTTATGATTTCATCTCTCCTGACGGCTGTATAATATTCCAAGTGTCTATGTACCACAGTTTCTTTAGCCTTTCATCTGTTGAAGGGCATTATGGTTGTTTCCACAATCTGGCTATTGTAAAATAGCGTTGCAATGAATATAGGTGTGAGAAAGGGATTTTTGAGTTCCTAGGGTATATGCTTGGAGTGGTATACCTGGATCAAATGGGAGCTCAATTTCCAGGTTTTTAAGGAATTTCCATATTGTTTTTTATAAGGGTAGGACCAGATGACATTCTCACCAGCAGGAATGAGAGTTCCTTTCTCCCTGCAACCCTGCCAGCGCTGATTGTTCTTGTTTTTCGTGATGTGTGCCAGTCTCTGTGGTGTGTGTTGGTACCTCATTGTTGATTTGATTTGCATCTCCCTAATGATTAATGATGTGGAACATTTTTTCATGTGCTTTTTGGCTATTTATATTTCTTCTTTGAGAAATTGTTCATTTTTTCTCCCCATTTTTTTTGTGGGGTTAATTTTTTTTTTCTTGTTAAGTTCTGTCAGTACCCTTGTATATCTTAGATGTTAGCCCCCTTATCTGATGGGTATTGGGTGAACAGCTTCTTCCATTCTGTGGGTGACTTTTGTATCTTAGGCATTATTTCCTTTTAGGTGCAGAAACCTCTCAGCTTAATATAGTCCCATTTGTTTATCTCTGCTTCAACTTGTTTGAGAGTGCTGTTTCTTCCTTGAAGATGCCTTTAGTTTCAATGTCATGGAGTTGTTTTATATATGTGTTGTTTTATATACCTATGGTTTCAGGTCTGATATCAAGGTCTTTAATCCGTTTGCATTTGACCTTTTTGCAGGGTCTTATATGGAGATCAGAGTTAGTTTTTTGCAAGTGGCTGACCAGTTGTCCCAACACCACTTGTTAAAGAGGCTTTCCTTGCTCCTTTTTGCATTTTTTGCCCCTTTATCAAAGTTTAATTGATTGTATATCTGGGGAGCATTCTCTGAATACTATTCCACTGATCTGAGGGGTCTGTCTTTATTCCAATACCATGCTGTTTTGTTTTAATGACTATAGCTTGGTAATACAATTTAAAGTTTGGGAAAGTGATGCCTCCCATATTTCTTTTCTCAAGGGTCGCTCTAGCTATTTGCAGGTATTTATTGTTCCAGATGAATTTCAGGAGTGTTTGATCCATTTCTTTGAAGAATGGTATGAGTTTCCTTAGAGAGATTGCATTAAATTTGTACACTGCTTTGGGGAGTATTGCCATTTTAATTATGTTAATTTTGCCAATCCATGAGCAGGGTATATGTCTCTATTTCCATGTGTCCTCTTTCATTTCTTGAAGTAGGGTTTGTAGTTTTCTATGTATAAGTCCTTCACATCTTTAGTTAAGTTGACTTTAAGATATTTGAGTTTATGCGTCCCTAACTTGAATGGGATTGTTTATTTCATGTTCATTTCTTTTTATTTATTTATTTTTTGTTTTTGGATTACACCTGCCAGCACTCAGGGGTTATTCCTGGCTGTATGCTCAGAAATCGCTCCTGGCAGGCTCAGGAGACCATATGAGATGTGAGGTTCGAACACATCCTTCTGCATGCAAGGCAAATGCCCTGCCTCCGTACTCTCTCTCCGGTCCCTCATGTTCATTTCTTCTCTATTATTATTGGTGTATAAGAAGGCCATTGATTTTTGCGTGTTAATTTTGTAGCCTGCCACTTTGCTCTATGAATCTATTGTTTCTAGAAGCTTTTTGGTAGTCTTTAGGGTTTTCTAAAGATAGTATGTCATCTGCAAACAATGAGAGCTTGACTTCTTCCTTTCCTATCTGGATGCACTTGATATCTTTTTCTTGCCTAATTGCTATGGTAAGAACTTACAGCACAGTGTTGAATAGGAGTGGTGAGATAGGGCAGTCTTATCTTGTACTGGATTTTAGAGGAAAGGCTTTTAGTTTATCTCCATTGGAGAATAATATTTCCCATGGCTTATGGTAGATGGCCTTATAACTATATTGCAAAGTTCCTTCATTCTCATCTTGATGAGAATTTTTATCAAGGATAAGTGTTGGACCCTTATCAAATGCTCTCTCTGCATCATATGATCAGATGGTTTTTATCTTTCTTTTTAGGATTTTTTTTTTTTTAATAGTTGTGAAAGTTTCTTGTATTTTCGGTACTAATTTCTCAACCATTATCTTTACTTGTCAGTTTGGTTTCAAAATTTGACTTTGCATTTCTTATCATTTTTTAATAGTACGAATTCAAGATGATGGTACATCAAATACATCCAAACATGTTCCAATTCTAAAGACTCGATTTAAGAAACTGAAGCCAAATATAGGAAGAGGAAGTAGAAAAAAGGAGACGTTTTCTAAGGAGGAGGTACCAGAGGAGATTCTTTCCTCTCAGAAAATGACAGCAGCTTTGACAGAAATTGCTAGATTGGAAATCTCACCAGGAGAGGAGGTACCAGTGGAAGTTGATACTGCTCAAGAAATGAATTCTCACTTAAAAGAATCTGGAAGAAGAGCTACTATATCCCCCGAAGAGGAAATTTTAGAAACAATTGATACTACTGAAGAAATGGAGACAGATTTGAAAGAAACTGGAATGGAGATTTCACAAAACCAGAAATACCAGAGATGTCTGAAGTCATCGAGGGAAAAGGACTCAGGTTTCAAAGAAACTGAAGCAGAAATATCACCAAAGAAGATATTATCAGAGGTGATTGATGTCATCGAAGAAAAAGAGTTAGATATGAAAGAAACTGGAGACGAGATTACACCATGTCAGAGCACAGCAGAAATGATAGAAATCACTGAGAAAGGAGACTCTTTCAAAGATATTGGAGAAGAAGATCACATCATGTCAGAAGGATAGCAGAGGTAGTCAGAAAAGAGACAGATTTGAAAGAAATTGAAGATATTACACCATGTCAAGGGATAGTAGAGATGATTGAGGTCACTGAGGGAAAAAGGATCAGATTTGAAGAGATTACACAGGTCAGAGGATAGCAGAGATGATAGAAATCGCTGATGAAAGAGAGTCAGATTTGAAAGGAACCTGGAGATAAGATGACACCATCTCAGAGGGTAGCAAAGATGATAGAAATGATTGAGGGAAAAGAATCAGATTTGAAAGAAACTGAAAAAAGAGATTACACCAGGTCAGAAAATAATAGAGATGATTGAAATGACTGAGGAAAAGAGTCAGATTTGAAAGAAAACTGAACGAAATTATCTCATGTCAGAGGATAGTAGAGGTGGTTGGGAAGAGAGGCAGACTTGAAAGAAGTTGAAGAAATTACACCATGTCAAGGGATTGAGATCACTGAGAAAAAAGATTCAGATTTGAAAGAAACTGGACAAGAGATTATACCATCTCAGAATATAGTAGAGATGATAGAAATCACTGAGAAAGGAGAGACAGACTTGAAAGAAATTGAAGATTTTACGCCATATCAGAGGATAACAGAGATGATAGAAATAATTGAGGGAAAAGAGTCAGATTTGAAAGAAAGTGGAGAAGAGATACCATCTCAGAATATAGTAGAGATGATTGAAATTACTGAGGAAAGAGAGACAGATTTGAAAGAAACAGAAGAGATTGCACCAAGTCAGCGGATAATAGGACATGATCGAAATGACTGAGGGAAAGAGTCAGATTTGAAAGAAACTGAAGAAGAGATTATACCATGTTCAAGAGGATAGCAGAGATAATAGAAATTACTGAGAAGAGAGAGACAGATTTGAAAGAAATTGAAGAGATTATACCATGTCAGAAGATAGCAGAAGAAATTAAAATCACCAAGGAAAGAGAGACAGATATGAAAGAAACTGAAGAAACTGGAGGAAGAGAAATACCTCAAAAGGAAAGTGTCCAAAATGAGGTTAACACATTTGGTAGAAGTAGAAGCATAGATTTGATAGGGACCGAGAAAAGAAATTTTCCTAAGGGAAAAAGGCACTGGTGGACGATCAATGCCATAGGGGAAAGGGAGAATTTTTATGAAAGAAATTGGAAAAGGAGATGTGTCCCTTCTTGAGAAAATACCAGGAAAGATGATGCTATTGAGGAAAGTAAGGCAGATTTGAAAGGAACCTCAAGGGGACATTTCCTTGATGAAAAGCAAATCAGAGGGAATTGGTACTGCTAAGGAAATGGTGGCAGATTCGAAAACAATCACCAGTAGATACTTCTGTAAGGAAAAACAAAACTGAGAAGACTGGTACTTTAAGACAGACTGAGACAAATCTAACACAGGACAGTGGTGGTGACTGCAGTGCTGCTCCTTCTCTGAATGTCAGTGTATGTATTTTTGTCCTTTAAATTTATTTTGAATACTTTTGTATTTCCCAATTCTAATTTCTATGATAAGACCCTTGAATAAAATAGCTTTTTGGTGGGAGTGGAGGTGGTTTGGGCCACATCTGGTTTACTCTTGGCTCTGTGCTTAGGAGACTATATGTGGTGCTGGGGATTGAATCCAGGTCATCTCCACACAAGGCAAGTGCCTCATCATCTATACTGTGTTTCCAGCCAGGTAGATTTTTGGTGTTTGGAAATATTGTTTTCATAATATCAGTTTGATATTATTCTTTCAGAAAAAGAAATTGGAATGAATCTATGCTAACTCTAATAAGAACATAGATTTTGGAATAAATTTCATCTCTACATTCAGTTTTTATCTTTTTCTTATCTTGCCGTATTTCAATCCCAACTTACACTGAATGTTTCTAGTCAGTTGAAGATTGTGGTATTTGAATATCTTAAGGACTCCATCATATTTTTGATAGCATATTTTTGATATTTCTTAATGGCACTTGGGGTTTTGAAAAATTCTAATGTGCCATATCAAAGTGAGGATTACCAGGGCTAGGGAGATGATTCCCAGAGCTGTAGTACAGCATTCTCTCTTCAGCACCACATGATTCCTTGAGTAGTGCTGATTATTGTCTCCCCAAAACAAATGAATGTAAAAATAAAAAGGTAATAGTTACCTAAATACATATTTTAGCATTTGTAAATTAAGTTTTATTTAAAAATTTAATTTTATATATAATTAAAAAAACAGACCTATAGGTTTTTTAAAACATGTTTAGAATAAATAGGCTTTTGCTGGAAACATGCAAAATTCTTTTTTTTTTTTTTGGTTTTTATGCCACACCCGGCGGTGCTCAGGGGTTACTCCTGGCTGTCTGCTCAGAAATAGCTCCTGGCAGGCACAGGGGACCATATGGGACACCGGGATTCGAACCAACCACCTTTGGTTCTGGATCGGCTGTTTGCAAGGCAAACACCGCTGCGCTATCTCTCTGGGCCCCGCAAAATTCTTAAGGAATGTTGGTTATACGTACTGATTAATTTTCATTATTTCTCCAGAACATTAGTAGTGAATTTCTACCTATGGCACAAACTTCTATAGAAGAAAAGACAAGTTTTGAAATGGAAATATCAAGTTCAGTGCTTTCTTTGCAAATTTCGGACCATGGTAAAACAGAAGATCAAAGGATGCAATCTACAGATATTCAAGAGCAGTTTTCAGATATTAATTTAAGGTGAAGTACATGGGTTTATATACATTTAAAAAAGAGATTATGAACACGGAAAGATAGCTCAAGGGATTAAGCACATTTCTCACATACAGGAGTCCTGGGTTCGAGTCCCAGCACGACATTCTTTCCTGAGCTACTTTGTAGGTGATCCTTGAGCATAGTAGAGCCATGATTAGCCTCCTACATCACTCACTGGACATAGTGCAAGAACCAAAAAAAAAAATTATGTTTACCTCGATGAGGTAATACAATAATACAGCATAGTGTTAGAGATATTTGTAAACTTTTTATTGATTGAGGTACTGTGATACACAGTTGGTGTTCGGAAGCCAACTGTTAGAGAGCCCAAGCTGCTGGGGTCCAAAGGGGCCTTGCAGGACTCTGACAAAATACTTCCAGCCTTTTGAATCGAAAAGCCCAGGGACCTATGACAAACCCCTAGGCCAGGAGAGGGAGAGAGATGGTAAGAGAAGGAGAGAAAGCTGGTTTGGGACTAGGAGTAAAGTCAGATCGAGAGCCAGGTAAAGGGGAAACAAGTGTTCAAAGTGAAGGATAAAGGGTAACAAGTTCAAAAGATGCAGCTGAAATAGAGGAGAAAAGCAATAATCAGGAGTAGAAAACAATTTGGTCAAATTGCTGCTCCAACTGCCTCTTCAAACTGCCACAGACACTCCACATTGATTCTCCACCCTACCTTACTGTGGGGGAGAAGGGACTTTTATAGGGCCCAGTCAGCCAATAATAATTGAATAAGGTCTTTCTTAAAGGGTTGGACCTCTTTTATGGCTGTTGCTGGACTTTTGCTAGAGTAATACGTAATATAGGACGATATAGTAATGTTAAAGTGTTAAGGGATATTAACCTAGTTGTGAAGGACTGGGAGAGGATTGAGTCATTTTGATGGTGAAAATCGCTAAAATGCAGAATTGTGTGTAACATGCTCTTGGTTGATAAGAATATAACATACTTGTACTTTGTGCAAAGATGATACGATTTCTGGATTGTACAACTCGTGTTCTATCATCTGTCAAACAATCTGATCTTCCTGTGGACAATTAGAATGTTTACTGCTAGTCTTTAAATTGGTGCTATGACTCTTCTTCCAGCCCATTTAATTTATTCTAAAGCCTGATAATCATTGTTCTAAAGCAGATCGCTTCCTCAAGAACAGAAGCCAGAGGAAGTTAAACCAGCTCCTTTTGTGAGAAGCCGATTTAAAAGACCAAAACCAAACTTAGCAAGAGCAGCTTTGAGAAGAGAGACCATGGAAGCAAAAAAAACCTGTTTCTGGGAAGAACGTGGGAACGTCTGAAACGGAAAGTGTAGTAACGCAGCAGAATGCCAGCCATGTGAGCATTATCCCTTTTCAGCATGTGAGTAACAGAAGTTCCAGTGTTTATGGCATTTAATATCAGACACCTGGCATTCAAATTCATAAAGATGTCCTCATTACTCTCCTTCTGTGTAAGATATGACTGCTCATTGTTTCATGTTGCTTGTGTAAGGTGCTTAAATCATTGATGATGGAATGAGTCGGTCATGGAAAGGAATTTAAGAGGCCTGGGCTCTTGTTCAGGTTTTGCCCTCCACTTTGTGACCAAAGCCAAATGTTGCAGTTTCTTTATTGGAAAAATAATAATAGCATCTCTTTTTGATGAAGTGGGCTGGGTCCTGAGTTTTGTTTTTTGGGCTATACCTTGGGGAGCTCAGGGTCTGCTCTTGGCTCCGCAGTTGTAGTGGCTTCTGGCAGGGACCATACTATGTTGGTGTGGAACTTGGATCTCCTGTATAAAAGGTTAGTCAATGTAGAAATTCATTTTTAAATGGTTTTGTGGTGTCGCATTATAAAATAGTCACTATTTTGTTCAATCTCTTACTCATTAAAATTAAAACAAAAATTATTCTTTTTAATTGATTTCTTTGTACATGATTTAATGCTAATTTGAATATTTTTATGAATTAAATTTCTAGAAGATGAAATGCTGAAATTTAAATTTTTGAGGGCACCATCTAGAAAGATGATCCCAGTTTGTTTTAGTAGTTTGTTCTATTGAAAGTCCTATTTCAATATACTGTTATTAACCGTTGATGAAATTTTTTGGTTTTTTTTTTTTTTTTTTTGGCCAGTAGTACTCAGGGCTTACTCTTGTTTCTGCATTTAGGGATCCTTCCTGGTGGGTTTAGGGAACCACATGGGGTGCTGGGGATCAAACTTGGGTTGGCTGCTTGCAAGGCAAGTGCCCTACCTGTTGCTGTCCTATCTCTAGCCCCACAGTGAAATTCTTTTTTTATCTACTTTCTAGGATGCGGCTTCTCTAATGATATCACAAGAAGAAGATGACAAGTCCTGTCGTAGGGGGGAGGGGTCTGGGCCACTGCCTTGTATACAAACTGAGCAGGACTTTTCACTACCAAGTTCTGGTGATCCTAAAGAGGAGGCTCAGTCTACTCAGGAAGAGGATGTTGCTGTTTCTATGGGGTAAGCAGAGATAATATTTGAAATTTTAAATGAGAGCTCTTTAATGTGTTTTATCCATATTAAGATAAATTCTTGTGAGGCTGAATCCCAGCATCCCATATGGTCCCCCAAGCCTGCCAGGAGTGATTTCTGACTATAGATCCAGGAGTAACCCCTGTGTGCTGCCGGATGTGACCATAAAACCAAAAACCAAAAGAAAAAAGATAAATTTTTGTAGTTTTGGAGGCTAGAGCTATTAATGTACAGCCAGTAGGGTGCTTGCTTGCCTTGCATGTTGTCAACCCAGGTTCAGTCTCTAGCTTCACATATGGCTAATCTGGGCACTACTTGGTATGAATCAAAAACAAAGGGAAATTATGTATTTTAAAAAGGGATATATACATATACTTTAAGATGCATACACATATACATATACTTTATGTATTGTAAAGGGACCGGAACGATAGCTTAGTGTGTAGGGCATTTGCTTTGCACATGATCACCCCCGGTTCAATCACCTGCATCCCATGTGATCCCCTGAATTTGCCAAGAGTGATATATGAACACTGCCAGGAATAACCCTTGAGTGCTCTTGGGTGTTGCCCAAAAACCAACCAACCAAACCAAACTATTTGGGCGGGGGGGGTCATACTCAGCAGCACTCAGGGGTTACTCCTGGCTCTATGCTCAGAATTCGCTCCTGGAAGGCTCAGGGACCATATGGAATGCTGGGATTTGAACCACCGTCCGTCAGCATGCAAGGCAAATGCCCTATCTCCATGCTGTCTCTCCGTCCCCCCCCAAACCAAACTTTTTTTTTTTGGTTTTTGGGTCATACCTGGCGGTGCTCAGGGGATACTCCTGGCTGTCTGCTCAGAAATAGCTCCTGGCAGGCACGGGAGACCATATGGGACACTGGGATTCGAACCAACCACTTTTGGTTCTGGATCGGCTGCTTGCAAGGCAAACACCGCTGTGCTATCTCTCCGGGCCCCCAAACCAAACTCTTAAGAACACTTGGTTTAGGGACCGGGAAGGTGGCGCTAGAGGTAAGGTGTCTGCCTTACAAGCGCTAGCCAAGGAACGGACCTCGGTTCGATCCCCCGGCGTCCCATATGGTCCCCCCAAGCCAGGGGCGATTTCTGAGCACATAGCCAGGAGTAACCCCTGAGCGTCAAACGGGTGTGGCCCAAAAACCAAAAAAAAAAAAAAAAAAAAAGAACACTTGGTTTATTTTTTATTCATATGACTGTCTAAATAAGAAAGTCAAGTTGAGTTCAATACCTTTGTTTGTTTATTTATTTGTTTTTTGGGTCACACCCAGTGATGCTCAGGGGTTACTCCTGGCTATGCGCTCATAAATCGCTCCTGGCTTGGGGGACCATCTGGGACGTTGGGGGATCGAACCACGGTCTGTCCTAGGCTAGTGTAGGCAAGGCGCCTTACCACTTGTACCATAGCTTCAGCCCCAAGTTCAATACCTTTAAATACTTGTTTGCTTAAATGCACTATTAATGGGCTGGAGAGGTAGTATAGTGGATAGAACACTTGACTTGCACTTGACTGACTGGACAGGTTCAATCTCCAGCATCCTATTATGGTCCCTTGAGTTTTTTGAGCCTGTCAGGAGCAACTCCTCCTAAGCACCTCTGGGTATGGCTCTAACCCTCTCGTCCCCCAGAATAAATACTATTAGTTAAAGGTGTTCAAAATCTTAGAGCTGTGCATTAATTATTTGTATTTTTTTAAATTGTGATAAAATGCAAATTAAATTTTACCATTTACCTGGGTTTCTTCTGATTGGAGGAGGCTGTTCTACCAGGCAATATTCAGGGTACACCTTCAGCTGGTGCTGCTTGGCCTATCTGGCCAGGTGGTTCAGTGTAAGAGCCTTGTGCTGGGAATTACCTGGACGACCTCTTTAGTGATTGATGGTCTTTAAAGCTATATCCATTGGTATACAGAGGAACTGAGTGGTGGTGGTGTTTATAGAACTGGGACCCCACACATGCAGAGAATTATCCCTGCTTTCTGTGTGAGTTCACTGGTTCCTTGTATTTTCTGTTTGTTTCCTTTTTATTTTTGTGGTATTTTTTTTGGGGGGGGGGAGTTGGGCCACACCTAGAGGCGCTTATGGTTTACTCCTGGCTCTGTGCTCAGAAATCACTCCTGGCTGGGGGAGCTATATGGGATGCTGGGGATCCAACTCAGTTTCTCCTCTGCTATCACTGCGGCTCCTTTTGTGTTTTTAAAAATATTTTTAATATCTTTTAATATTAAAAATAAGATTTTTTAAGTAATGTGTGTATTCTGTGGCCAGAGGAGCATCTACATTGCTGTGCAATCATGACCATTATAGATTTGTGGAACTTTTTGTTTTGTTTTGTTTTTGGGTCACACCCAGCAGTGCCCTAGGGCTTATTCTTGACTGCACTCAGGGTTGGCTCTGTGCAAGGAAAGTACCCTACTTCCTATATACTATCTCTCTGACCTCATCTGCATAAATTTTAATTTCGCAAATGAAATGTTTATACCTGTTAAACTGATTTCTCATATCTCTTCTTGGGGTTAGGGGGCTATACTCAGAAATGCTCAGGGATCTCTCCTGGTGGGCTTGCTGGATCAGATGGAATATTGGGGATTTGCCCTAGCTCAAGACACATAGAAACTTAAGCTTTAGCCCCAGTTTTTCATACCTTTTTCGCTTTAGTTCCTAAAGGAAAAGTTCCTAAAGGTTCTTTAGTTCCTAAAGGTTGTACTTTCTGTCTGAATGTGACTTCATCTTACATGTTTTGATATAATAATTCTTTACTTTTGGGAATTGATATTTTTCCTTTTGTAAAATGATATTACTTATTATGAAATAACTTAATTTCTTTCAATACTCAAAATTATTTCTAGAACTAGTAATATGGCTTAGTGATAGAGAATTTGCCTTGTATGTTTGAATTTCAGGGTGTAGACTGGAAAGAAGAAAAATCACAGCATTAATTTAAATGTTTATAAACTTTCACCTTTTTTTTTTTTTTTTTGGTTTTTGGGCCACACCCTGTGACGCTCAGGGGTTACTCCTGGCTATGCGCTCAGAAGTTGCTCCTGGCTTCTTGGGGGACCATATGGGGCACCGGGGGATCGAACCGCGGTCCGTCCTAGGTTAGCGCAGGCAAGGCAGGCACCTTACCTCCAGCGCCACCGCCCGGCCCCACTTTCACCTTTTTTTAAAAATGTCATCTCTTTTCCTTGTCTTTATGTCTAGAACTCAGAATATAAACTCTTTGCAACAAGAGATGAAGGAAAGTACTACCCAAGGTGCTATACCAATAAGGGGACGGCTTCAGAGACCTAGACCAAACATAAAAAGGGCTGGATGGAGGCAGGTAGCAACAGGAATTGAAGACAGAGGTGGGATAATTGAGGAGGAGAGAACAGTACCACAAAAAGAAGAAGCTGAAAAGAAATCCCTCAATGTTGTGAGTTATTATACAATTAAATTAAGTCTGTTTATTAAAATATTAAATAACTCAGAACTGACTTATCATCTGTACTCATTCTTCATGTTTTCAAGCTGTCATTGTATTCTGATTAAGAAATCTACATTGTGTGGGGTTGAGCCTAACACTTTCCATACAAGGCAGTGCTCTACTGCTGAGCTGCTGCATCCCTAGCTTTGGGTGCTTTGAAGTTAAAAATAGATAAATTTTTTTTCTCCTAATTATGAACTCTCTCCCTATGAAAATGTTTACTCAGTACAAAATATTATTACTACCCCAAATCATCCCACCTTAAAATATACACTGCAAACTTTCAAGAGTTTTTACCCAGGTGTTCAGTTTGTCAGGTTAAATAATAAAATGTGTTAATACATGTTGTTAATGTATATTAACTTAGATGTACTCTTTTTTGCTGGGTTTGTGGCTTTCTATTTTAAGAAATATGGAGATACTCCATTTTTAGGTGGTGCTGCATAATCTTTCAGTAGAATGAATGTCAGTTTAGCCAGTCACTTATTGGTGACTATGGTAGAAGCAAATATAAGTAGTGTGATGCCCATTTTAACTAGTTCTTATTGTCAGTCCTTTAACAATGAAACATTTAGATTTAAAGTGACTAATCAATATTTGTAGCCTCTCTTCCTCCAAGACACTTTTTTTTTTAATGTTATTTATTCTGGTAATTTTTTTCCTTTTTTATTATTATAGTTGGGGAAATACATTTACAGTTGTGTTAATCTTTATAGTTTATGGACCAGTTGCTGTACCTCACCACTAGCAAAGACTATTTATTTTATACCAGAAATTTTAAAAACTTAAAAAAAATTTGATTCTGGGCTGGTGTGTTCCCTGGCAGTGCCCAAGAACCACAGGTGGTGCTGGGGATTTAAATGAGGTTCTGTGGGATGCAAGGCAAGTTCCTTAACCTCTTTCAAGGCACAGTTTTTTGTTTTTGTTGTTTTTTTTGGGCCACATCCTGTGGTACTCATGTTACTCCTGGCTCTGAGGCACTCAGAAATTACTCCAGGCAAGCTCAAGGCTTGGGGAACCATATGGCATTCCGGGGATTCATCCCAGGTTAGCCACGTGCAAGACAAATGCCCCTGCTGTGCTATTGGCCCCAAGGCACTTTATTTTTATTTTATTTTATTTTTGGCAGGGAGGGGTTTGGGCCACACCCAGCAGCACTCAGGTTACTTCTGGCTCTAGGCTCAGAAATCACTCCATGTAGGCTCGGGGGACCATATGGGATGATGGGATTCGAACCACCGCCCTTCTGCATGCAAGGCAAATGCCCTACCTCAATACTATCTCTCCAGCCCCATGGCACTTTATTTATTTTTAAATCTATTTTTTATTTAAGTAACATGATTATAGTTGGGTTACAGTCACAAACAGAACACTCCCTTCACCAGTGTAACATTCCCACCTCCCAATGCCCCTCTCCCTCCTTCCCATCCCCTGCCTGTATTCATTCGAGACAGGCATTCTACTACAGTTATTTGTTTTTAAGTTCAGTAAATTGTTTTTCTTATAGGATAAGGGTTAAAAAAATAATAATAAAGGTGTGACAGTGGCAATTGCCGTTGTTTGCATAGGACCAGAAAAATATGGGGAAAACGGAAAAAAAAATTCCTTGGCCTGATTACAAGAAGACCTCACTCCTGAAGTTTATTGGCATAAGACCAACTTTGGGCTAAGGCACTTTATTTATTTATTTATTTATTTATTTATTTTTGGGCCACACCCGTTTGACGCTCAGTGGTTACTCCTGGCTATGCGCTCAGAAATTGCCCCTGGCTGGGGGGACCATATGGGATGCCGGGGAATTGAACCTCGTTCCTTCTTTGGCTAGCGCTTGCAAGGCAGCGCTTACTCTAGTGCCACCTTCCCGGCCTCTAAGGCACTTTATTTTTAAAAGACCATTAGATATGTTTTTTTGTTCTGGTCTCACAACAGATGTTTATGGGTTTTCATAGTTTCTAAAGCATTGTATAAACATCAAACTGCAATTATTTTTGTTTTGTTTTGTGTTTTGTTTTTGGGCCACACTTGATGGTGTTCAGGTGTTCATCCTGGTCTTTGCAAGTTCCTTAACCTCTGTACTCCTACTTTCAAGGCACAGTTTTTTTTTTTTTTTTTTTTTTTTTGGCCACATCCTGTGGTACTCATGTTACTCCTGGCTCTTTGCTTAGGGAATCTTTGCTAGTAGAATTCAGGGTACCATATGTGGTCCTAAAAATTAAACATGGTGTGGTTGGTGTATATGACAAGGGCCTTCCTACCCACTATAGCAAAATAAGCTTTATCTTTACATTAAGCAATTTTATTTTGAACATCAAAACAAATTATTGAAAGTTTATTTTGAGTCTTAATTTTAGAAAACTAAATACCTGGGGCCGGGCGGTGGCGCTGGAGGTAAGGTGCCTGCCTTGCCTGCGCTAGCCTAGGACGGACCGCGGTTCGATCCCCCGGTGCCCCATATGGTCCCCCAAGAAGCCAGGAGCAACTTCTGAGCGCATAGCCAGGAGTAACCCCTGAGCGTCACAGGGTGTGGCCCAAAAACCAAAAAAAAAAAAAATAAATAAATAAAAAAGAAAACTAAATACCTGTCTTAATTACATTTGGAGATCCAGTGTTGAAAAAAAAAATTTAATACTGTTTTGTTTTGTCACTAGGCAAATTCTCAGCTTGGAATTGAAATTGAAGTTGTGTCTTCCAAAATTTCAGAATGTAGAATGAATGATATTTTAGATGAACAAAAAAGGTAAGTTTGCTTAATAGAAAAACATAGCATTTTGCTTTGGGTTTATTTTGGGGGAGATCAGGAGTGTATGTATTTGTGGTGGTGCTAAGGGAACCAGGTAATTCTGGGGATATAAACCAATGCCCCATGTGTGAGGCAAATGCTCTCACACTGAGCTATTCTCTGGATCTATCAAGGTATTTTTTTTTTTTAGGAAGATTGGATCATTGAATCATTGAATCATTTTATTGATAATCTCATACCTTAATTTTCTGAAAGGGTAGAGTAATAACTACTTTTTCAACATTTATTTTAAGTCATCTTCAGATACATTAAGCATTGTATGATTGATATTCTCTCAGGTAGTAATTTTTTCTAGAAATTTTATTACTCACCATTAGATTTTCTTATTTTATTTTAGTTTTTGGTTTTTGGGCCATACTCAGTGACACTGAGGGATTACTCCAGATTATGTGCTCAGAAATTGCTCCTGGCTTGGGGGACCATATGGGACGCCAGGGGATTGAATTGTGGTTTGTAAGGCAAACACCCTATTACTGTGCCACCGCTCAGGCCCGAAGATATTTTTAATTTTAAAACCAAACATTTTTTTAGGGCTAGGGAGATAGAACAGGGGGTTGGGCACTTGTTGAGTGTGTGATGTTGATCTCCAACATCAAATGGTTCCCCAAGCACTGCCAGGAAATGACCCTAAATCTACTGGATGTGGCCCAAATTCCACCTCACCTTAGTCTAAATTTTATATTGGTTTAAGGATTTTGTATCTTTGGAAATTTATACTCTTTACAGCTCTACTGGCCTGAGAAGTGCCACATTGCAGACACTTGCCCTGCCCATTGTATATATTAGTTTTTGTACTTCCTAATTCAAAATTCAAATCCTTGTCAGCTACTAAAATATTTACCAGGAAGCTTTAAGACAACTATTAGGGTTTCGTTGTGATCTATAGTTATTCTGTTAAATGTTAAAAGCATTGCCTTTCTCTGTTTTGGCAGATACAAGTGAGTTTTAAGAACTGTGTGATAGTGATTTTCTGTGAACTTTTTGTTATTAGTGTTTTGGGCCACATGCAACATTGCTCAGGGTATAATTCCTGGCTCTGTGCTCAGGAAACCTATGGAATGCTGGGGATCTAACTCAGGTCACTTGTATGCAAGTGAACTTTGTTCATTTAATAGCTATCTCATATACAAATTGACTGTATGCCTACTACTCTCAAATCCAAAGCTCCAAGACAATTTTGACCAGTGTATATTTGGTTATGCTTCCAAATCAAGTAGAAAGCATTTGCAATAATTATTGAGCATAGCGCCAGGATTAAGCCCTGAGCACAGCCATGTGTGAACTTCCTCATCCCAATAAGAACCAAACTCCTAAATCTTCAGTTGTTTAACTGGGAATTAAAGTAGAATGATATCTTAGGAAAATCAATGAAAGCAGAAATGAGGGGCCGGTGAGGTGATGCTAGAGACAAGGTGTCTGTCTTGCAAGCGCTAGCCAAGGAAGGACCGCAGTTCGATCCCCCGGTGTCCCATATGGTCCCCCCAACCCAGGGGCAATCTCTGAGCACTTAGCCAGGAGTAACAGCCCCCCCCCCCCCAGCATCAAACGGGTGTGGCTCGAAAAACCAAAACCAAAACAAAAACAAAAACAAAAAACAAAAGTGAAAATGAATGAATAATCTTGTAAATTTTTTCCTCATGTATAGAAAATAAACTTATGAAAGCTTTTATTTTCTTCTCTCATAATAATTAAACCACACGCATCGTATTCATTTCTGCATGTTTAGTTTTATTATCTTGCTATAGTTACATTTCTTTTCCCTTGACCATATCATTGGTTTTGCCACCAGCTTTTCATAGCTGGTAGGTAACAAAAATTTATGATTTTTATTTTGAAACAATTTGTATTACTTTCTAGTCCGGAGTATAAAGCACATGTTCCTAGTCCAGCACCATTGATAAGAAGGCAGTTCCAAAAGGTTAAGCCAAATCTGGGACGAGCACATGGCAAGAAAGAGGACCATGGCTTAGGAAAAAACAGGGCTGGTCAGAGCGTGGCAAAGATGCCAGAAGAGAGTTTGCTGCATCAAGGACATTCTAACACTCAGCTGCCTGAAAAAGTAAGCATGAACAAATACTTTCATTAGTGGATTCTATTTTATCAGAATCAGAAAAAGACCATTTTAAAAAAAAAATCATAGTTTGGGGGGGTAATATAGCGGGTAGGAAATTTGTCTATATGGTCCCCCGAGCTTATGTGTCTGTTACATATACAGAGAGCTTTAATCAAACAAAGCAAGTCAAATCACCATATTGATTTCTTATACAGAGTGTTTCTTCTTTACTTTTAAGGAAAAGACTTCTCATGAGATTTCAGCAAGGGATTGTGCAGGTCCTACAGAGACTAGATTGACCAAAAGAGGTGCTCAGCCAGAAGTTAGATCATCAACAAATACTGGAGAAAGAACTGTAGGGAATAATTCTTTGTCTCTCATTATAAAAGAGCAGCATCTCAATAAACTACCCAGGTAATGTTGTTTTTTTTTTTTTATTATAAGTATGTTTAACTTTTGGGATAGGAAATAAAAATAATTTATTCTTTATAGACATCTTACTCTTTATAGTGCTAGATAAAAAGATTGCTAATGGCTTGTTTTCTAGAGATAATTGAACAGCATGAAGTAGTAGTAGATAATTTTATTGTATAATCTCCAAACTTGCTAAGAGGCTATACTTCATTTATTCTAATCAGTAAAACCAAAAGACAGATATTTCTATGGTGATGCTAAGTGTTGCTAAAATAGGTCAATTGTATATAAATGGATATATATAAAGGATATAAATTTGTTACTGTATTATATTACATGTTAATATTTATTTATTTGAGGAGGAGTCATTTGACAATACCAAGCAGTGCGCAGGAATTATTCCTGACAGTCTTCAAGGCATCATGTGTAGTGCTAGGGGCTAAATGGGCTAATATGTGCAAGGCAGGCATCTTAGCCTGTGTTCTGTTCCTAAGTACTTGTTCCCATGTTTGGAGACTATCTCTGTCCCCAAAATAGATATTTTAGAAAGATGACAAGATTTTTGTTGACAGTTTTATATCTTTCTTAATTTTTGAATTTGATTACGTAAAATCTATTTTTTTCTTCTTAGGAAAATTTTTTTGCATTCATTTATTTCTTCAGTAGTTAAAGACTTTAATTTTCCACTTTAAATAATGCACAGAACTTGGGGCCAGAGCAATGGCTGACCTGGGTTTGATCCCTGGCATCCCATATAGTCCCCCGAGTCTGCCAGGAATAATTTCTGATCTCAAAAGCCAGGACTATTAGGAAAGAAAAAGACACCAAGGACATCCACATAAGAGAGGAAGAAATGAAGCTCCTGTTTGCAGATGACATGATACTGTATATAGAAAATCCTAAAGACTCCACAAACAAGCTTTGAGAAACAATAGACTTGTATAAAAAAGTGGCAGACTACAAAGCTAATACACAAAAATCCATAGTTTTCGATACACAAATAATAAAAGAGAAAAATAAAAAAAGATATTGAAAAAATACAATTTCATGGGGTTAGAGTGATATAGCACAGTGGTAAGACATTTCCTTGCACACAGCTGACCCAGGATGGACCTCAAGAAATTTCTGCATTTCTGAGCGATTTCTGTGTTTCTGATCGCATAGCCAGGTGTAACCCCTGAGTGTCACCAGGTGTGGCCCAAAAGCAAAACAAAAAAAAAAGTCCAAGTTGGTCCAATGGCAGTGGTTTATCAGAACTTATTAACGTTAGTATCACACAAAAGTTGGTATATAACCCCCCACTGCTCAATTTGACTGGCTTTAGGAAAAAAATCCCATTCACAATTGTGCCTCAGAAAGTCAAGTACCTTAGAGTCAACTAAAGAGGTGAAAGAGCTATATAAAGAAATATAAAAAACTAGAATTAACCCCTGAGCACCATTGGGTGTGGCTCCCCAAGAAACAAAAACAAAAAGGCATGGAGCAATTAGCCAGAAGCTTGCCAAGAAATAAAAGATGAGCAAAATTATAAATTAAGACTTGAAAGTAAAAAAAAAAAAAAAAAAAAAAAGACTTGAAAGTTAGGCCATAAATCCTTATTAAATTAAAAAGTGTTTTAAGGGGCCGGGCGGTGGCGCTAGAGGTAAGGTGCCTGCCTTGCCTGCGCTAGCCTTGGATGGACCGCGGTTAGATTCCCCAGTGTCCCATATGGTCCCCCAAGCCAGGAGCAACTTCTGAGCGCATAGCCAGGAGTAACCCCTGAGCGTTACTGGGTGTGGCCCAAAAACCAAAAAAAAAAGGGGGGGGGGCAAGAAGGTGGCCCTAGGGGTAAGGTGTCTGCCTTGCAAGCGCTAGCCAAGGAAAGATTGCGGTTCGATCCCCTGGTGTCCCATATGGTCCCCCCCAAGCCAGGGGCGATTTCTGAGCGCTTAGCCAGGAGTAGCCCCTGAGCATCAAACGGGTGTGCCCCCCCCCCAAAAAAAAGTGTTTTAAAAGTATGTAGTCACAGTGAAATCTTTTTTTTTTTTTAATTTTTTATTATGAGAACAAAGATGCAAAGAAAGAGGACAAGGTAAAGTTACGTGGGAAGACCATCACCCATAAACAGAATTCTCAGAAGAAATCCCCTTGCTGACACCTTAATTTTGAACTTTCAGCCATAGAACATTAAGAAAAATAAAACAGAACCCATGCACTTTACTTTGTCCTTCAAGTCTCCAGATTGTAGTACATTATAACATTTATTAGCAGTATACAAAGCAATCTAAAGCCACAAAATTTATGTAACTTCTTTAACATTGAAAGCATAGTATTTTTTTTTACAGTTCCATGACATGCATATTAATTTAAGTTAACCTCAAAAGTTTAAGTGGTTTTTATAAGGATTAGAGTCAAAGAAGCACAGTAAAAATGGTGCTATAGTGGCAATTGTTGTTTGCATAGGCCTACCAAAATATGGGGACATGGAAAGGAAAAGCCTTGGCCTAAATACAAGGAGACCCTACCCCTGAAGTTTTCTGGCATAAGACCAACACTAGGCTCCAGGCATACTAGGTTGTCCAAGTCATTGTCTGTAGTGTCAATACACTTATTTTTCACACAGTCACTGTTGTTGGTGTCAGGTTTCTGTATTAAAGATCCTGGAATCTGCATATCCTACATCGAAATCAGGATGATGTGGAGCGTCCTCTAGTTTCACCTCCAAATTAGAGGGCAATGCAGAGAGCCCTGTTACAAAAGCAGGTCGCTGTTAAGTTTTCTCGCTGTTAAGGGAAGTCTCTTTTTAGTAGGTCGATGTCAGAGCAGCGGTAGAGTCTTTCCTGGTAGAGGATTGCTTCCAGGTGATGTTATAGATAATGGTTGTTTCGTAGATGGCTTCCTAGGTTCAGGGGTGAATGGAGAGTCCTGATCCAGGTCATTATGTCAATGTTCAGGGTGTAAGGTCCCATTGCATTACACGATTTGTGTGTTCCTATCTCTCTTAGATAAGAACTTGTTTGTATGTATATAGTATTTTCCCATTTTAATGTGCCTATGCAAAAAGAGAACAATGCCACGTGACATTATTGGTGCATACAGGGGCTACTAAAACAAGTCCAACACTCTCTGTGACTTGGTTCAAACATAAACATTAAACTGAGGGACTCTTTTTACCAGAATTCCTTATTGAACAGCTCACAAAGAGAAGAACAGACAAAAAGTGGAGAAAATCATCACCGTATAAGAGAATATTTAGTAAGAGCTATAGCTGTTAAGGAAATACATATAAAATATTCAAAGACACATACGTGTCCCTTTTATGTCTTTTGAAATAGTTGGAGGGCTGTTAAATCCAGTGTACCACTTTGGTCTGTGATTTGGCCTGTGTAGTACTGAAGTTAAAAAGGGTAAATGTGGGGCCAGAGAAATAGCATGGAGGTAAGACATTTGCCTTGCATGCAGAAGGTCAGTGGTTCGAATCTCGGCATCCCATATGGTCCCCTGAGCCTGCCAGGGGCAATGCCTGAGTATAGAGCCAGGAGTAACCCCTGAGCACTACCGGGTGTGACCCAAAAATAAATAAATAAATAAAAAGGGTAAATGTGGGGTAATGATGGTTAGGGGTGAGGGAGTGAAGGACTGAAAATGAGCTTGTAGGGGTGTGGGAAAGGGCAGAATACAAGATGAACATTCTGCATATACAAAACATACCTTAATGATAGGGAATACTATTAATATATACTGTGCGCACGGGGGCTAGTGCCCCCATGTGGTTTTGAAAATGGAAACCAGTGAGAAGTTGTCAGTGACTGCCTTAATGCAACCTAGCAACTCCTAGCACCCCCAAAACTAGGGACCCATCTTGGCCTGCCAAGGCCATCAACACCCCCAAGCTAGGGAGAAGGCCTTCAGCCTAGGGTCTCCCCATACCCCATGCCGGCTAGATCTAGCCTCCAGATCAAGAAAGGATTTACTAGAGAACTGGAAGCCAGACATCTGCCCGCCCTCCTCCCAAGCTAGGGAGAAGGCCTTCGGCCTGGCGTCTCCCTAAACCCCATGCTGGCTAGAGCTAGCCTCCAGATCAAGAAAGCCACAGTGAAATCTTATCATAAATCAATAACAGATACAAACATTGTAAATTAAAATATGCTAAAGTGAGACAGTGCATTAAAAATTGTGAATGTGTGAAGACTGAGTAACAAAGGAAATTAGAAATCATTTTACGGACTGGCCTTAGCTCAGCGGTTACTTCGCAGTCACAAAGCTTTGCTTTGAAACCAATCACTTCTGGTGGTTCCAGTCCCGCGGGTGTTTTTCAGTCCTTTTTTTTTTTTGGTTTTTGGGCCACACCCGGTGACGCTCAGGGGTTACTCCTGGCTATGCGCTCAGAAGTCGCTCCTGGCTTGGGGGACCATATGGCACACTGGGGGATCGAACCGCCGTCTGTCCTAGGCTAGCGCTGGCAAGGCAGACACCTTACCTCTAGCGCCACCACGCCGGCCCCTGCTTTCCAGTCCTTTAAAAAAACATAAAAAGAAATCATTTTAGATGACTAAATCTTATACATTCACGGTAGGTATAAAGCAAAGAAATAGTTCTTAATGGCTGTTTGCAGATAACATAGCTTGAACTAGAATTTTATTGCATTCATTAAAATAATCCTTGTGCATATAATGATAACATTGTTATTTTGCTTAAACATCCAGCTGCCCACAGCTGTTAAACGAACCAAATTGTTCTAAAACTGCTTTGGATAGAAGAACTGCGAGCTCTTCTACCTCTGAGCGAGAAATAGATCGCAGTGAAAGGAGATTGCATAGAAAGATCAAATCAAATGCTCCTAGAGGGCGTGGATCAAAACGAGTTCGGAGTAAGGCTCCTAAGAAGGAACCTAGACCATCAAAGTCCATGCTGGTGACTCTTCGAGCTTCCCAGGAAGAAGATGAAGATGATGTTGATGATTTTGAGCTTGACTATGAAGAAGAAAACTATCATCTTGCTCCAGAGGAAGTGAACAAAGCACCAGTGTTTGTACCCATAGGTCTCAGATCTCCTGAGCCTGTTACGTCTCAGATTGAAGAAACAATGGAAGAGGTAGAGTTTGTGTTTATATTTTTTAATTTTTTGTTTGTTTTGTGGGCACACCTGGTACTCTTGATTCTGTACTCCTGACTCTGCTCAAACTGGAGTTGGCTGTATGTAAGACAAGTGACTTACTCCCTGTATGATCTTTGTGGCCCTGGAGATTGGTTTTTGTATGTCATCCTTGCGTAGGGGCCATGGTAATTTTAGTATATGTGCTGCCGAAGCGAGCACTGGAGATTGGATTTTGAATGCTTGGAATGTTACTTATGTATTTTTAAAATTTTTTTAGTAGATCATTATTTCTTAGTGATTTGATATTAGGATTTAAAAAGCTTATTTTGAAAAGCTGTATAGCCTCTACAAAAGTAATTTGTTTGAACTTTGGTGGGTATCGCCCAAGGTATTAGCAAAAATAAGTTTTGTAATCTCTCTTTTTTTAATGGTGCCTGGAATTGAACCCAGCTACTTACGGTTTTATTGTTTTGTTTTGTTCTTGTTTTGGGGCCACACCCAGTGATGCTCAGGGGTTAATCCTGACTCTGCTCTTAGGGATCACTCCTGGTGGTTTGGGAGGGATGGGGTAACCATAAAGGTTGCTGAGATTGAATTTGAGACAACTGCATGCAAGGCAAATGCCCTGCTTATTGTAGTATATGTTGCTCTGGCCTGTCATTGGGTCTTTTTTAATTCATTCCAGGGCAATAGATTTTAACAGAGATTTCTCTTCAGCTTTTCTAAGTAGTCAGACAGAACACATAGAAATTAGACAGAACTGGGGCTGGAAAGATAGCATGAAGGTAAGGTGTTTGCCTTTCATGCAGAAGGACGGTGGTTCAAATCCTGGCATCCCATATGGTCCCCTGTGCCTGCCAGGAGTGATTTCTGAGCATAGAGCCAAGGAGTAACCCCTGAGCGCTGCCGGGTGTGACCCAAAAACCAGAAAAAAAAAGAATTTAGATAGAACACATAGAAATTATATATATTGACATATTGGGCATGCCACACTGGTAGTGCTGTGGTTCTGAGCCATGGGATCATTTGTGTTGGGCTCAGGGGATCATATGCTGTAGATCAATCCTGGTGGACCACTTGCAGGGCAAATGCCCTTTCTCTGTACTGTCTCTCTGGATTGAAGGCAGACTTTCTAATTTTTGTTTCTTTACCGTTTCTGCTGAATTATGGTATTTTATATTAACTTTTCTGTTAATAAGGGAATAGAACTCAACTTATCTTCTTTGTAGTGTAAGTTGTATGTCATTCTTACAGTCTTTAAAATTTTGACTAATTAGAGTGCTCATTGATGAGTACATGTGAATGAACACATTATTTTACATGATGATTCCTATGGTTATCAAAATTTTTACATGTCTCCAAACTTTATAGGAGAGGGAAGAAGGTAGATGTCATTGGTGGTGGAGTGGGATAGTGGAGGTGTGAGAAATTTTGTTTTGGGTGCCAGATTGAACCTAGGACCTCATATGTGAAGTACATGCTCTGTCTTCCTCATTCCTGTGATATGCTCAATATTTTCAAGTGCTTTCTTTCATCTATGTTAAAAACCTTTAAACATGATGTGACTATTTAAGCTTATTATGTGTCTGTATTTTTTAGATTGTGAATTACTTTAGAACAGGGATTGAATTAACTGAGCTCTGTATCCTTGTATCTGTGTCCTCTAGTTTTGAGGAACCATTTCATAATTGTTAGCAAATAGATAAAAGAAATAATAGGAAAGTGGGGATAATGAAATAATGGAATGCTTGGAAATGCATTTTTAGCCTTGGAGATTTTGCTAATTTTGGTTATTAAGAATCACAGTTTAGGGCCCGGAGAGATAGCACAGCGGTGTTTGCCTTGCAAGCAGCCGATCCAGAACCTAAGGTGGTTGGTTCGAATCCCGGTGTCCCATATGGTCCCCCATGCCTGCCAGGAGCTATTTCTGAGCAGATAGCCAGGAGTAACCCCTGAGCACCGCTGGGTGTGGCCCAAAAACCAAAAAAAAAAAAAAAAAAAAAGAATCACAGTTTAAGAATTAAAAATTTTGGGCATGAGTGGTAGAAAATGGGAATGGCATTAGCCTTCTATGTGACCTACCAAGGTTTGATTCCTAGCATCCCATATGTGGTCCCCTGAGCTCCTACTAAGAGTGATCTCTGAGCACAAAGCCAGGAGTAAAGTGATCCCTGACCATAGCTGGGTGTGACCAAATAAAAAAAGAAAAAACCTTAATGGTTTAACTTGTGTTAAGTTGACTTCTGCCATTTAAAAAATTCATGCAGTTTCAGTCTTGTATGACTGTGATTATTACTTTAGTTTAACAAATTAGTTCACTGATTCATCTTGTTTTATTTTTTAACGTGTGCCAGATTGAAATCATGAAACTTTTTATTTTGACAGCTTGAAATAACCGTGAATGTCCCTGATGTTGGGTGCATAGCAGTTGTTGAACAAGAGCCCCCGAACACAGATGTGAGTCTTCAGGACGTGAAACCGCAAGATATCAGTGAGAATATGCTAACAGTTGTAAGCAATTATTTTATCATTTGTTTTTGAATTCTGTTTACTTTCAAAACACTGGAGGATTTGAAAGCTTTAAATTTATCAGTAATTTGGGTATAGAATGTTGGGCTCTTGCCTTGTATATGCCAACCCAGGTTTGATCCCTCACACCCATGTGGTCTCCTGAGCCTGCTAGGAGTGATCCCTGAGGTCAGAGCCAAGAGAACTCTTGAGCTTTGTTGAGTATCACCCCCACAAAAAAACCCAACAAAATTCACAAGCAATTCTTAGCAATATCTTTCATGTAGGAAGCCATAAAATTGTGAAACTTGTGAATATTTCATAGCTTTTCTGAAAAGCTACCACTTAAAATTTCTTGAAGAAAATCCAATAATTTTCTTTACAACTTAAAAGTATTGATTTTGGGGGGGGGCGTTGTTGGTTTTTGGGTCATACCCAGCGGCGCTCAGAGCTTACTCCTGGCTCTTCACTCAGAAATCATTGCTGGCAGGCTCAGGGGACTATATGGGAAACCAGGAATTGAACCCTGGTCTGTCCCGAGTCAGCTGTGTGCAAGGCAAATGCCCTATTGCTGTGCTATTTTCTCTGGCACTAAAGCATTGATTTTTTTTTTAAATGTGTGAGTGGGGGGCTGGAGAGATAGCACAGAGTGGTAGGGTGTTTGTTTGCCTTGCACGCAGCCGACCCAGGATGGACGGTGATTCAAATCCTGGCACCCCAGATCCCCGGAGCCAGCCAGGAGCGATTTCTGAGTGCAAAGCTAGGAGTAACCCCTGGCACTGCCTGGTGTGACCCCCCCCCCAAAAAAAAATAAAACCCCAAAAATATATGAGTGTAGCTCTTAATATTCTTTTTTTTTTTTTTTTTTTTTGGTTTTTGGGTCACACCTGGCTGTGCTCAGGGGTTATTCCTGGCTCTATGCTCAAAAATCCCCTCTGGCAGGCACAGGGGACCATATGGGATGCTGGGATTTGAACCATCGACCTTCTGCATGAAAGGCAAACGCCTTACCTCCATGCTATCTTTCCGGTCCCAGCTCTTAATATTCTTATAGATTTACTGTTAGATCATGTGACATTAGTACTATATAGATATTAAGATATATTTACATTTGTATAGCATGCTTTCTTATTTGGGTTCATAACTTACTTTGTTTTAGTAAATCAGGACTTGGAATGATAACTTTCTTGGGAGAGTTTCCCAGTTACCACTCTTAGTAAAACGTGGACCTGCTTTTCTGACTTGGGATATCTTTGGGCCTCCAGAGCCATCCTGGTAGTCATAGGGGACCATGAGGTGCCAGGGATTGAATGTGTGTCCTTGTTAATTCAAGATATGTACTCCAGCCCTTGAACTATTTTTCTCAGCCCTGGGATAACTTTTAAAAAGTTTTATTGGGACTGGAATGATAGCACAGTGGATAGGGTACTTGCCTTGCGCACAGTCAATTCAAGTTTGATTTCTAGTGTCCCTGAGCCTGCCAGGAATGATTCCTGAGTGCAGAGCCAGGAATAACCCCTAGGACTGTCAGGTGTGACTCGAAAACCAAAAAACTAAAACAAGAAACCCAACTTTCTAGTTCTTCCCAGGAAGAAAATCCTTTAGCTGCAAGAAGGTCTGTGACTTGATGTTGCCTCTAAACCAAAAAACTAAAATGAATAAATCACAGATACACAGAGTTCTTATTAGAGTCAAATTTGTATAAGGAGCCCATGGAAAATGTTGTAAAAGAAACAAAGTTTTATATCCATTTTTTTCTATAATTATTTATGAGATTTTATAAAATTTCTTTGGTTTTGGGCCGGAGAGATAACATGGATGTAAGGCATTTGCCTTGCATACAAAAAGATGGTGGTTCAAATTCCGGCATTCCATATGGTCCCCGTGCCTGCCAAGAGCGATTTCTGATCACAGAGCCAGGAGTAACCCCTGAGCACTGCCGGTGTGACCCCCCCACCCCCCCAAAAAAAAAAACAAAAAAAAAACAATTTTTTTTTCTTTGGTTTTTGTTTATGGGGCATACCTGGCAGCATTCCAGGATTACTCCTGGTTCTCTGCTCAGAAATTACTCCTCAAAGGACCTCATGGGATGCTGGGGATCAAACCCAGTTGACTGAGTACAAGGCCCTACCTCCTACATTAATAACACTCTGGCTCCAGACTTTATAAATATTTATAAGAGAAAATAACAGTGTCTTTTTTTTTTTTTTTTTTTTTTTGCTTTTGTCTCACACCCAGGAGTGCTCAGAGGTTATTCCTGACTGCACTGAGGAATTAATCCTGGCAGACTCGGGAGCTTATACAGGGGGACTTAACCCTGTTCAACTTGAATTCAAAGTAAGTGCCTTATACTCTACATCTCTCCAGCCCTGAGTATCCATTCTTTTGTAATCAAAATTATGCACTTAACTATTTAGTGCCTTTAAAAAGAAAAAGAAAGAAATAGCTTACATTTGGAAAAATACATTATGTTATCTTTTCCTCTTTTTTAGGAAGTGACCACGAGTGAACATACTCAAGATGAAACAGGTAACTATTAATAAAGAAAAGAGCTAAAACTAATTGGTTAGAACAATCATCATAATTTAGTAGTGGTGGTTGTGTAGAGTCAGTTTGCTAAAGAGTTGAACAAAAAGATTCTATTATTAACTACATTATTTCTAGGAGAATCTTGTATTCTTAGAGTTAAATGTTAAGTGAAGAAGTATATTTTTCCTTTGATATAACAGATGTATTTTCTTTGAAGGTGTTACATTATTTATATAGAGAGATAATTTTTTTGTGGGTGAAAGCTAACAGTTTATTTTTTTTTTGTGATATATACACCGAACAAAACAGTGCTCTAGGAATGATTTACTTTCTAGAACATATTGAAATTATTTTTGCAAGATAAATATCTGGATTTAGAAATAGTTTAAATGAATGAATGATTTTTGAGCTTTCCCTTTAAGTATTACTATTAGTGTTTTTATCTCAAGGTTCTAATGATGGAAGCACGGAAGCTGCCATAACTTTACTCACAATGGGAGATCTGTTGTTGCAGTCAGAAATCAGCACAGAGCAGGGGGAAGGTAAGAATGTAAAAAATGCAAAATCCTTCTTTCAAGAAATTATACCTGTTTTGAATAATAAGAGTTAAGAATTTTATATTTGAGGGGCCAGAGAGATAACAGCTATAGGGCATTTGCCTTGCATATAGCCGACTCAGGACAGACAGTGGTTTGAATCTCAGCATCCCAAATGGTACTCCGTGCCTGCCAGCAGCGATTTCTAAGTGCAGAGCCAGCAGTAACCCCTGAGCACCGCCAGCTGTGACCCAAAAACCAAAATGAAAAAAAAAAATTTATGTTTGAAGCTGGCATCACTTTGTTCTTTTCCCAGAAAACATGTTTTCTGTTAGTTCATCTAATTTACTTTGTGATTTAGTTGCTAGCTTTTCATAATGTGTTTGACTTACAAAGAACTTTTTTTTTTTGTTTGGTTTTTGGGCCACACCTGAGGACGCTCTGGGGTTATTCCTGGCTATGGGCTCAGAAATCGCTCCTGACTTAGGGGACCATATGGGACGCTGGGGGATCGAACCGCAGTCTGTCCTAGGCTGGTGTGCACAAGGTAGATGTCTTACAGCTTGCACCACGGCTCCAGCCCCAGAACAAATTATTTTTTACGAACAGTTGATATAGTGTTCTATCTGTAAATTGTTATAATCAGCATTGGCTTACTGAACTCATAGATCACTAGTTACTTTATACATGTTTTGTTTTCAGCAAAGGGATCATCCCTTTGGGTAGTCTTCACAATTCTAACAATCAAATATGATTGGAAGGACTAGTAGCAGTTCTTTAGATAATTTAGTTTCGACTGTTCAGGTAGTTTATATTGAGCCAAAAGATACGACAATGTGGATGTGGGGCTAGAGCCATAGTTGAATGGATAGAGCCTCTACCTTGCATGCAGCTGACCCAAGTTGAATCCCCAAGTTGAATTCCCAGCCCCAAATTCCCTGAGCCCTGCCAGGAATAATCCTTGATCAGAGACTCAGAAGTAAGCCCTGAGCACTGCTTTGCTAGGTGTGGCCCAAAACCTAAACGAAAACAAAAAAATTAGTTAACCCAAATTATTTTAGGCCAACCTCATAGACAAGCTATGATCTTTAGTAAGTACCATCAATTTTAAGTACATTAAATGGGTTATGCTAATTATATTCCTATCATATTTTGACTAATGACAAGTGATCTATGATATTTGGTATTAACATTTTTAGACTATATATATTTACCTGGAAAGTTTTTGCTATGTTCCCTATGTTATTTTTTTGTCAGGGGCCAAGTATTGATTTCATTGGAGACAGTTGCAAATAACTAGAACATAAAATTCAGGTTTTAAAATATCACAGAGGCCAGAATGTAGGGCATTTGCCTTGCATGGGGCTGACCGAGGATGGACTCAGGTTTGATCCCTGGCATCCCATATGGTTTTCTGATGCAGGAGCAATTTCTGAGTAACCCCTGAGCGCTGCCAGGTGTGGCCCCCAAACAAAAACAAACAAACAAAACAATCCTGTAAAGAAAGATTTTTTCTTGAAATTCATCTGAAATTATATATTTACTAAAAGTATTAGAAGTTGGGGCTGCAATGATAATATAGCAGGTGGGACATTGGCCTTACAAATGACCAACCCAGATTTTTTCTCCAGCACCCTGTATTATCTGATAATACCTCTGATTATCTCCAGGAGTAATTTCTGAGTGCAGAGCTAGAAATAAGTCCTGAACACTGCCAAGGTGTGGCCCCTCACTCAAAAAATATTTCATTCTATATTGTGATGTGTTTGATTTGCTTCTGTGGTAAATGTTGGTTTGAAACCCTGCTACCTCGTATAGTCTCCTGAGCATAGATATGACCCAGGTCTCCTGGAAACCAAATAAACAAGAAATAAAGCACTATTAAACTTTGAATAGATCAGGAGCCAGGGAGATAATCAAGTGGTAGAGCACATGTGATACCCTGAGTTCCATCCTAGCAACCCCTCAAGGCACCGTCTCACTCTGTAACTTTCCTTGGGCTGTAGCCCTGATGTCCTCTGCTCACGAGTTAAGTCCTTACTGCTGTCCAGCATAGCTGAGTGGGTCTGGACCTTCCCGTCAGCATCTCTTTGTGTGACTTTTATTTAAAAAGAATAACTCAGAGGGCTGGATCAATATAGTATGGTGGTAGGGTGCTTGCCTTGTGCATTGCCAACTCATATTTGATTCCCAGCACCACATATGATCCCCTATGCTCTACCAGAAGTGATTGATTCCTGAGTACAGAGCCTGGAGTTAGTCCTGAGCCTTGCTGGTGACCCCAAAACAAAAACAAAACTTAGAACAGTCACATCTCTAACATGGAACCTAGGACCATAAATTTCAATTTGGAGTATAAATGAGCAGATTATAACTATAATATAGGATATGATAATTGCTTAGTAATGATGAGGATTTATTTTATTTGGACATTTGTATTGGATCAGTTTTAATTTTCTATTTTTTTCTGCAGTAGGAATATGTGTACTTCCTGATGTTCAGTCAAGGGATAAAAACCATATTCCTTTTAGCCCAGATCATGTAAATCACAGCATTATGCACGAATGCCAGGACCTTTCTTCACCTCTGACTATGACATCTCTCCCGTCATTACAAGAAAATGCCGCTGTATTGGAAGGACAAAGTACTATAGAAAAAGCAGATTTAATGGAAAAAACAAAGGAAGACACACTCTCAAACAGGTTTGAGAGCTTATTAAGCTTATTAAAAAAATTAAATTAAAATTTAAGCTTATTATGCTTTTAATTTTATGTTCAACAAATAATTATATTTTCAGTCAGTGTACTATTTAAATAAACATTGGGGGCTAGAGTGCAGAGCTAAGAATAAGGCCTGAAGACTGCCAGGTGTGGCCTCCCTCAAAACTTTTTTATTCTATACAAAGTATTAAATTGGTTGGAGATTGACTGTGAAGTTTGCTATGCATATGTGGTAGATGTTGGTTTGAATCCCTGCTACTGTATATAAGAGTAAACCTTGAGTACAGCCAGGTGTGGCTTCAAACCCACCCATTACCCATCTTAAAAGCCTCCAAATCATCAGTTAGTAGTTTTGAATATTATCTGCATGAATGTGAAGTAGGAAACATTGATTTCTTACCTTTTTTATCATATATTTATATTGTATAATAGAATTTTATATTATATATGTCTATTATATACATTTATTATTCATTAAATATTCAACATATATTGAATATATTTATTATATATTAAATATAAATATATTATTGTGTATGTTTAATTATATATCTTTATATTATATATTCAGTATAGTTTATGTATTATAAATCTATATATTCTTTAAGTTTTATTTATTTTTGGGGGGGCACACCTGGCAGCACCCAAGGGTTACTCCTGGCTCTGCGGCTCAGAAATCTCTCCTGGCTCAGTGACCATATGGATGCTGGGGATTGAATTGCATCTGTTCTGCATCAGCAGCATACAAGGCAAACGTCCTACCACCATGTTACCACTCTGGCCCCATAAGTTTTATTTTATATACATATATATATATATTTATATATATATATATATATATATATATATATATATATATATATATGTTTTTGGGTCACACCTGGCAATGCTCAGGGGTTACTCCTGGCTCTACGCTCAGAAATTACTCCCGGCAGGCTAGGGGGATCATATGGGATGCTGGGATTCGAACCGCAATACTTCTGCATGCAAGGCAAACGCCCTACCACCATGCCATCTCTCCAGCCCCTTATTTTATATTTTATTTCTTGTATATTTTATAAATTTATTTATAATATAACATAAATACATAAGTTTTATGTACTTATATATTATATATTTAATATTTTAAAATAGGAAACGATATATTTTGCATTTTGGGCTACACCTGGCATTGCTCATGATTTATTTTTGGCTCTACTCTCAGGGATCTCCTTGACTGGATGGGGGCCCATATGGGATGCTGGGATCAAATATAAGTTGGCTGAAGGCCAGGCAAGTGCCCCTACCTGCATATTCTCCAGCCCCATATTTAATATTACTATCTCTAAATTCATATTTTTATTTTTCTATTCTCTTCCTTTTTGTTATGATGATGGGAGTTGCCCATGTCAGTGGTAATATTCTCATCCAGGTTGTGGTGCTTGGTGGGTCTTGTACTTTTGTTTTTGTTTTGGGCCCACACTCAGTAGTTCTGGCCACACTCAGCCAGTTCACTCTTGGCTCTGAGTGTGGGAATTGCTCCCGGTGGTGTTGAGGATTGCCCAGGCCTCCATGTGCAAAGCATCTGCCAGCTGAATTCTCTCTCCAGTCTTTGGACAGTCTGAAATTAAAAAATAAAAATACCTCATTTGTGGAATATTAAAACAAAAGGGTCTGGTAATAATATCTAAAGACAAGTGATGAGGGCTAGGAGAAAAGGTCCATGGTAGGAAGCTTGCCACAAATAGCAGGGGACTGCATTTAGAGTAGGTAAGGGACCACTATGACAATGATAGTTAATGATCACTGCACAGGAAGTAGATGCTCAAAGGAGGTAAAGTGATATGTATGGTATTTCATCAATAAGATTGAAAATGAGAGTGAGTGAGAGAGAGAGAGAGAGAGAGAGAGGGGAAGAGAGAGAGAGAGAAAGGGAGGGAGGGGGAAGGAGGAAAGAGGAGAGATCTGCCATAGAGAGAGAGGAGTAGGGAAGTTGGGAGGGGTCTGCTGTAGAAGCAGGTGTGGCAGGGGAGGGCAAAGGGGGAAGGTCAGAGGAAAATTGGGGACATTAGTGTCAGGAAATGTGCAATTAGTGAAGGGTGTTATACTTTGTATGTATGACTGAAACTCATTCATGAGCAACTTTGTAATATCTCACTGTGATTCAGTTAAAGGATTTATTTATAAAAACACAAATTGGAGGGGTATTTTGGGCCCCCCTATACTCGGGGCTTACTCTGGGCGCTGCTCAGGGATCACTTCTGGTGGTGATTAGATAACCATAGTTGGTGCTGGCGATCAAACCATTTGGCTTAATGCAATCTCTGTATACATTCTCTATTGTACTTGCTCATATTTTCACTTCAGAGCTTGCTGAATTCCACACATTCAGTTGTGGCACCGTGGATATTAAGGGGCAATGCCTAACATTCAGCAGTGTTCCTCGTGTTTTCAAGGCAGATGCTCTACCACTGAGCTATTTCTTGGCCCCCCAGTTAGTTTTAATGGTTTACATATTGAAATTTTTCACATTATGTTTCCTTCCCACTTAAGCTTGAATCTATTTTTTGTTTTGATTTTTGGGGGGCCACACTGATGACACTCAGGGATTACTGCTGACTATGCACTCAGAAATCGTTCCTGGCTTGGAGGACCATATGGGACGCTGGGGGATTGAACTGTGGTTTGTCCTAGGCTAGTGCAGGTAAGGCAGATGCCTTACTGCTTTTGCCACTGCTCCGGCCTCGAATTGATTTTTTTTTTTAAAAAACAAAAAGATGTCTTTAGGGGCCGGAGGGATAGCACAGTGGTAGGGTATTTGCCTTGCACGCAGCCGATTCAGGACTGATGGTGGTTCGATTCCCAGCATCCCATATGGTTCCTGAGCCTGCCAGAAGGGATTTCTGAGGGGGCCGGGCGGTGGCGCTCGAGGTAAGGTGCCTGCCTTACCTGCGCTAGCCTAGGAGACGGACCGCGGTTCGATCCCCCGGCGTCCCATATGGTCCCCCAAGCCAGGAGCGACTTCTGAGCGCATAGCCAGGAGTAACCCCTGAGCGTCACCGGGTGTGGCCCAAAAACAAAAACAAAAAAAAAAAAAAAAAAAAAAAAAAAAAAAAGAAGGGATTTCTGAGCATAGAGCCAGGAATAACCCCTGATTGCTCCCAGGTGTGGCCTAATAACCAAAAACACAAAAAAACCCAAAAAGATGTTTTAAAGAGGGGCCGGCAAGGTGGCGCTAGAGGTAAGGTGTCTGTCTGCCTTGCAAGCGCTAGCCAAGGAAGGACCGTGGTTTCATCCCGGCGTCCCAAATGGTCCCCCCAAGCCAGGGGCAATTTCTGAGCACTTAGCCAGGAGTAACCCCTGAGCATCAAACGAGTGTGGCCCGAAAAACCAAAAATAAATAAATAAATAAATAAAAGATGTCTTAAAGAGCAGAGTGCAGATTCTCTTCTCAAGACTTAATGAAGTTATTACCATATAATTTTAATGTGAGTAGACAAACACTTTGGCACCTGACAGTGTGGACCCTGAATCGGTGGCACATAAATCTGTATATGCTAGTCCTAATATATTAGTTTGAGAGAGAATTTTTACATGCCTAGTTCATTTTTCTGTCTTCCCATCCTTCTTTTTTTTTAGAAATACAGCTTCTGAAGTGACCAATACTTTGAGAATGAGACGTAGATTTGCCAAACCTAAGGTAAATCTTAAGAAGATTTTAGGGACCAATAGGGTTGGTGCTCATCGGGCAGTTTCCAATTTGTCTGTAACCAAAGAAAAAGAAGAAAAAGACAGAATTCAAAGAGGTAAGTTTTATTGTTCCCTTACAAGTTGCAAAGTTACTTTGACACAGAAAATTGTATTGATGCTGCAAGTGGATAGTCATCAAAGATATTTTAACTTGTTAAAAAAAAATTCTAATGAGCTCCCAGCACCATCAAAATATGTCTCATCTGTCCTCCTGCATTTGCTCTGTCTGCCTAATCTCTGAAAGGACCACTGGACCTCCTGGTCCCTCCCCCAAATCTCCAGAATGTAGTCAACCATCCTAGTAGATGTGACATAGTATCTCTTTTTTGACTTTGATTTGCCTTTCCCTACTTATGAGTAATAGTTTTTGTGTATCTCTCACTTATACGCTGACCCTGTGCTCATTTTAAAATTTGGTTATTGGCTGGAGAGAGAGTTCATGGGTTGGAGCTGTTTCTGTAGATACAGAAATGCTCTGGCAGTCAGGATTGAAATACCTTCAGTGTAGAATTCACTCTTACTGGTGTTTACTGTTCAGGAATTTCTGGGGGTGGATGTGATCCTATGGTCCTAGCACTGCATTTGGCTGGACATTGAGCTACTGAGTCTGAGCATACTCTTACTTTTAAACATCTTACTCTGTTGGCAGTGATTGACTCCCAGACTCCACATGACCCGAGTCCTCTCTTCCAGTAAAAAATAGAGAGGGAAACTTGCCCCCAAATGTCAGTCCCAGGACCATTCTTAGGCTTGCTTTTGGGTTAAATTTGGAAGAGCCACTCACTATACAAATGCTCTCAGAAAGAAAATGTGTTCGTAATATGAAGATTGTTAAATGTCCTATTAGACTACATCTTAACTTTTTTATTTAAGAAACTGAGAAAAATGCTTCTAATGCATCAGAATTGGAAGATAACCTTGGAGCAGTTACAAGTGCAGAAAGTCAGGAACAAATCAGTTCAGCATTTGTGCATGGTGTGGAGGAGACCACTGTTTCACAGCAAGTGAGCCCCAGTGAAAGGTAAAAGGGAGAAGATGTATGTTCTGTTTCAAGTGTAGTTTAGTTCTATTTGATAGCTAAAAGGATTTGAAAAGAAGGTTCAATTGCACCAAATAGAATTTTTTTAACTATGAGAATCATTAAGTAACTTTATATCTACTTCAAACGTTATTCTGTGGACTTGATTCATGTCAGAAATATAATTTTTCTTTCAGAAATGAAGAGCAAGAAAAGGAGACATCACAGATATTTTCAGTTGTACCAGCTGTTTCCATGGATTCTAGCACTTCCCACACACTCGGTTCTAGTGAGGATCTTGGCGCGAGGGCCATGGAAGTGCCACTGGACCAGAGCTCCATGGGGAACAGTGTGCTCATGCTTCAGGTGCCAGAGGTAAAAGGCTGTTTCAAAATTAAATATATGATACACACATGTACATACACATATACACATGTAAACACTCAGCTTCATGTGTGTGTATGTGTGTGTGAGATATCTTTTGGGTTATTACCCACCCATTTCCTTCCCTGTGCTGTGATTGTTGTGCTGGGGATGTCATTGTTTGTTAGCTCTATCAAGATCCCTCTTGGTGATGATAATGTCATGGAACTGACATCTCATACCTTAGGCAGGTTTTCTACTATTGATCCATATCTCTCTACCCTGAATTTTAATGCAATAGAGAAATACAATAAACAGTGCATGTTAAGGAAAACATTTGTTGTTTTATAGGGGAACGGATTAGAGAGAGCTATGCTAGAGATAAGGAGACCACCTATTCATATGTCACCTAAATAAGTACAGTGGAGAGAGAAATGCTTGAAAGATTTAGAAATACTTTTCCTATTACTTAAAAAAAAATCACTTGATAGAATACACACATATTTAGTAGTTTTGTTAGACTTCTTTTGTGTGCATACATATACATATATGTTTCAATCAAGACCTTTTTGGTTGGCATTTAAAAGCGTTTAAAAGTAAAAAGTTGGGGAGGGGGAGAGAGAAAAATATGGGAAAGGTACATTGTTAAAAGGATGAGTGTTAGAACATTGACTTAAAATCATTCATGATCAGCTTTGTAACTGTCTCACAGTGATGCAATTAAAAATTTATTGTTCATTATATCATATTGTCAGGAAAAATATTTTAGAACTAGGATTCGTTGAATTTCACCTTTTTATTTTAATCATTTTATGACAGTGTATATCAACTAGTATTCCAGAAACCCAAGAAGAGAATGTAATCAGTTCTCAAGATCTAACAGGTATAATACTCTTTATTTTTTAAGTCAGTCAAATTGAGCAGTGGGGGGGCGGGGTTATATACCAACTTTTTTGATACTAACGTTAATAAGTTCTCATAAACCACTGCCATCGGACCAGCTGGTATAATATTCTTTTTAATACTAAAGTGTCACACATAGACTTTAATGTCATTGTTTTATGCCTACTTTTTCTATTAAGAAAAACAGTTGGGTTTTAGTCTTGGATGGTCTTAACTTTTAAAAGAAAGCATTTTATTTGTCAGTATTATTTAGCATTATGAGTTCTGTGTGTTTTGTTTCTTGATTTTGGGCCACACAGGCTATGCTCAAGGCTAAGACCTGGCTCTGTGCTCTGGGTTCATTTCTGGCCAGGCTTGATGAACCATAAAAGGTGCTGGGGTTCAAACTCAAGCCAACTACTTGCAAAGCAAACACCCTCTACACTCTGTTATCACTCTGTTCTCCGTAAGTCCTTTGAGTGAATCATTTTTATCTCTTATGAAATTATACACTCTGTGGGCCCGGAGAGATAGCACAGCGGCGTTTGCCTTGCAAGCAGCCAATCCAGGACCAAAGTTGGTTGGTTCGAATCCCGGTGTCCCATATGGTCCCCTGTGCCTGCCGGGAGCTATTGCTGAGCAGACAGCCAGGAGTGACCCCTGAGCACTGCCGGGTGTGGCCCAAAAACCAAAAAAAAGAAAAGAAAAAAAAAAAAAGAAATAATACACTCTGTGCAGCATATAATTTTTAAGAATTTTGTGATAAGTTGTCATTCTACTTTATAGAAGTGAGTTATATTGATCATTTCCAGTAGTTTCGTGGTTTTATTTTTTCTAACATTTTATTTTCATATTTCCAAAACATTTAATATAAATATTTTCAGATAAAATTGTCCCTCACTGCATGATTTTATTTAGTTTTGCTCCATATATTTTGATACCTAAACTCTTACTTTTAAACTTTTATAGTGAATGTAGTTACTGCTGATACACATCAAGATAATGAAGATACCTTCATTTTAACTCTGGTGGAAATCCCAACCAACGAAGTACAAGAATTTGCTGACACAACTACACAGTTAATGCCAAATCCTTTACTGCCGGCACCCATATTGGTCAAGTCAGTGAATGCAGAAGAAAGGGGTGACATGAGGTAATGAGTGAGAAAAATGTTTTTGTTAGGAAGAAAGATTTTTTTTTTTTTTTTTTTTTTTTGGTTTTTGGGCCACACCTGGCAGTGCTCAGGGGTCACTCCTGGCTGTCTGCTCAGAAATAGCTCTTGGCAGGCACGGGGGAACATATGGGACACTGGGATTCGAACCAACCACCTTTGGTCCTGGATTGGCTGCTTGCAAGGCAAACACCACAGTGCTATCTCTCCAGGCCCGGTTTTTTTTTTTTTTGTTTTTTTTGTTTTTGGGCCACACCCGGCAGTGCTCAGGGGTCACTCCTGGCTGTCTGCTCAGAAATAGCTCCTGGCAGGCACGGGGGACCAAATGGGACCCCGGGATTCAAACCAACCACCTTAGGTCCTGGATCAGCTGCTTGCAAGGCAAACGCCGCTGTGCTATCTCTCCGGGCCCTTTTTTTCGTTTTTGTTTTTGGTTTTTTTCGGGCCACACCCATTTGATGCTCAGTGGTTACTCCTGGCTAAGCGCTCAGAAATTGCCCCTGGCTTGGGGGGACCATATGGGATGCCGGGGGATCGAACCATGGTCCTTCCTTGGCTAGCGCTTGCAAGGTAGACACCTTGCCTCTAGTGCCACCTTGCTGGCCCTGGCCGAAAGATGTTTTATGATGTGGCTAGAAATGATTAAATAAGGCTTTCGACGCTCTCATTTGCAGTTGATCTGGAGGTCATATTTAGTAATTATGTGGTAAATTAGAGAAGAAATAATAAATTTACTATCAGGTAAAGATGTGATTTATTTTACTTATTTATTTATATTTATTTATTTAATTTTTGGGTTATACCCCATGGTGGCACTCAGGTTACTCCTGGCTCTGTGTTCAGAAATTGCTCCTGGCAGGCTTGGAGGACCATATGGATTGCTGGAAATTGAACCCAGGTCTGTCCTGGGTCGGTTGCATGCAAGGCAAACCCCTATCGCTGTGCTATCCCTCTGGCCCCAAAGATGTCATTTGAATGTCTACTCTGCTAACTCTTTTCTTTGCTTGTGTTTTGAGTCATACTTGTTCAGGGATTGCTCCTGGTGGGGCTTGAGGGACCATATGTAGTGCCAGAGATCAAGCCCAGGTTGGCTACATTCAAATATAAAAGGGCTACGTTATCTTACTCCTGCCCCTGTTACCTTACTATTTAATGAAAATTGGTAAAAGGAAAGTTAAAATAGCATGGTCTAATATTTTATTGCTATATATTTAATTTTTTTTATCCCTCTCCCCCCTATCAAGTAGTATTGAAAGTGGAAGCAATTTTTTTGTATTGAACTTGGATTAAAATTTAATTTTATAGAAAAGGAAAAATCTAACATAGAATGTTAAGGAATTTAAGCTGTGAGACTATAAGCATAAAAATATTTCAAAGGGGCCAGAGAGATAGCATGGAGGTGGGGTGTTTGCCTTGCACGCAGAAGGTCGAATCCCGGCATCCTATGGTTCCCCGAGCCTGCCAGGAGCAATTTCTGAGCATAGAACCAGGAGTAACCCCTGAGTGCTGCCAGGTGTGACCCAAAAACAAAAAAAAACAAAACAAAAAAAAAAAGATTCCAAAACTGTGGCTGGAGTGATAGGCACAATGGTAGGCATTTGCCTTGGATGTGGCTGGCCTAGCACAGACCTGGGATCTATCCCCAGCAGTCTCCTGAGCCTGCCAGGAGCAATTTCTGAGCACAGAGCCATAAGTAACCCTGAGTGCTGCTGGGTGTGGCCCAAAAACCAAAACAAACAAAAAATATTTTAAAACATAAAAAAAAAACCCTCAAACATGGAGCTAAAGCAATAGCACAGTGGGTAGGGCTTTTGCCTTGCACATAGCTGACCCAGGTTCACTCCCTAGCATCTCATATGGTTCCCTGAACCTGCCATGAATAACCCCCGAGTGTGACCCCCAAAAACAAAAGCATTCTCAAAACAGCAGTTTTGTGGCTAGACAGGTGTGTTTTACACTCATTCATTCTCTCTCTCTCTCTCTCTCTCTCTCCCTCCCTTTCTCTCTCCCTCCCTCCCTCCCTCCCTCTCTCTCTCTCTCTTTCTCTCTCTCTCTCTCTCTCATATATATACTTTTGGAGGGCAGTTTTAATCTGGATAGTTTTGCCTTTAACCTGTTAACTTCTAACTCATTTACTGAATATGTCTGTTTTTTTCTGTGCAGTATGAATTTTCCACTAACTTTGATCAGTGAGGATGTCATGTGTTCATCTAACTCTGGAAGAGAATCTGAAAAGCCTCCTGCTAGTTTGGAAATGTCAAGAAAGAGATTACACTGTAGCCTTGATGAGAGTGACAGTGTTCCTCCTGCCAAGAGAAGTTCATTTACTTCTATAGAGAACTGTGAGACATATTCCTCTGAGGTATGGAAGAATCAGTAAGCAAGTGAGATGGCCATATCACAATTATCTAGGCTGCTTCTCCTGATTTTTCATATATGGTTCTAATACTTTTCTTTTTTCTTTCTGGGGGTAGGGCATGCTGTTCTCAGGGCTTATTCCTGGCTCTGCAGTCAGGGATCATCCCTAGCCAATTTAGGGAACCATATGGGATGTCAACCTAGGTTGGCTGCATTCAAGGCAAGCAATCACCTTACCCACTCTGCCCGCTTCTAATATTTTTTTTACCAGAAGTATTTTAGATATATAATGTCAAATGGAATGGACATTAATCAAAAAACTAGTATCACCTCTGTGTCAGTTACTGAAAAGAAGGTTAAAAGTATCATAGAGGGTCTGGATATAGTATAGCAGGTAGGGCATTTATCTTGCATGTGGCCAACCTGAGTTTGATTTCTGGCATCTCATATGGTCCCCTGAGCAGAGAGAAGTAAACAAACAAACAACTCCTATAGATCTTGATCTTAGCTAAGTATCATTTAGCTCATGTGATATACACCTCTCTGGCTGAGTTGCTTTTGTGAAAAATTATTATACACCGTTATCATGCTTCAAATTTTTCATTGCTCTTAGCAATAAAACCAGGACCTCTGAGGCCCTATATTGTCTGTCCCATCTCTTTTTAGTCTTATCTTTGACTAATTTTTGCCTCACTAGCCGTATTGGTCATCTTTCTATTTCCTTTTGCTGTTGAGAGTTTTTGAGGATGGTACCCAGTGTTGCTTGAGGTGGTATTGGCTATTTCTAGCTTTGTGCTGGAGTTCACTTCCAACAGTTCCTGGGAGACTGTGTGGTCTGTGGATCAAACTTGGGTCATCCTCTCTCTCTGGCCCTAGAATATGTATTTTCAGAGGGAAAGTTCTTCGATGATAGCAGACTGCAAAGGTACTATATCTTGTATATCTGATATAAAATCATATCACAGTAACTTGATTGTCAATAAGTTGTTGAAAATGCTAGTAAATACACAGGGTACATTATACTGGCCTCGCTACATTTTTTGTTTGTTTGTTTATGAATCACACCATACAAGGTACATTATATTTGTCTGTCTACATTCTTTTTTGTTTGTTTGTATTTGTTGTTTATGGAACAGCCAGCAGTGCTCAGGGGTTATTCCTGGCTTTGCATGGGTCCCTCCTTCAGTGCTCAGGGGACCATTTGCCAGAGATTGAACCCAGGTCACCTGCCTGCTAGGCAAACACCATACCCGCTGTACTATCACTCTAGCCCCTACATTCATTTTTGGGGGTGGGGGCGTGAAGTTGGGGTTTGTGCAAGGTTAGTGCACCTTTTCCACAAGTGGAAGATTTTGAGGTTTTTCCTCAGATCTGTTGGATGATATTAGTGAATTTTATAATATTGAATCAACTTTGTGTCCCTGGGAACAGTCTACCCGAGTGCCCAAGAGTGCTGAACAGACTGAGCACATGCTCTGTGTGCAGGAAACCTGAGCCTGACCCTACACACAGCCGGATTTCCTGAGCACCATTATGTGTGCTCTCCACCCATCTAGACAGTTTGATCAGGACTTACTATTTTGTCTGCTAAATTATGCTTGTGATGTTCATAGAGGATGCTGGATGTTCCCCTCTGCCCTGCTTTGTACATAATATGAACTTTGTACATAATAGTAGGTGTGTAGTTTGATAGTATTCTTTTTTTTGGGAGGGGGGTCACCCTCAGCAGTGCTCAGGGGTTACTCCTGGCTCTATGCTCAGAAATTGCTCCTAGCAGGCTCAGAGGACCATATGGGATGCCGGGATTCAAACCACTGTCTTCCTACATGCAAGGCAAATGCCTTACCTCCATGCTATCTCTCCGGCCCCCGTGATAGAATTCTTGTACGATTTATTTTGCCTTATAATTTTCTGGGAGTAACATGGTAATTTAATTACAAAAGAAAGAAAACAGCCAGAGCGATAGCACAACAGTAGGGCATTTGCCTTGCATGCAGCTGACCCAGGACGGACCTTGGTTTGATCCCCAGCATCCTATGTGGTCTCCCAAGCCAGAAACGATTTCTGAGCGCATAGCCAGGAGTAACCCCTGAGCATCATCGGGTATGGCCCAAAACAAAAATCAAAGAAACAGAAAAGAAAACACTGGTTTATGGTGTTGATTTTTGTTTGTTTTGAGTTGTTTCCAGTGATGTTCAAGTTATTCTGACTCTGCACTTAGGAATACACTTGTTGGGCTCAGGGGACCAAAAGGCCAGGGATCAAATTTGGTTCAGTTACATATGCAAGGCAAATACCATCCCTGCCCTCCCTGCTAGACTATCTCTCTGGCTCTATAAAGCTCTAAGTTTTTTTAAAAATTGATTTCTAATTTGTTTTGTAAATTTTTTTCAAAACAGGTATGTTCAAAGGAATTGGTGAATGTTTTTGAAGAAACAGGTGCGTTAAGTAAACTTAATATGATTGCATTTTGGAGATGCATTTTGATGCATCTTGTTAAAGTTGGTATGAAGTCATTTTGCTCACTTTTATCTAAAGATCACTGTTTCGGGTCAGGAGGAATAGCACAGTGGTAAGGCGTTTGCCTTGCATGTAGCCAACACAGGAATGACTTCGGTTTGAATCCCAGCATCTCATATGGTCCCCCAAGCCTGCCAGGAGCGACTTCTGAGCACAGAGCCAGGAGTAACACCTGAGTGCTGCTAGGTGGGACACCCACCCCCCCAAATCACTGTTTTAAAATAGAGGAAGGCTGGTGACTCAGCTTTACCTGTCAGTGCTTATGGGTTTTTTTTTTCTAGAGATAACTAAGGATCCTGTATACCAGGATTGAACCTAACAGACCCTTTTAGGTATCCCTCTGATCCACAGTCACAATTTTATTTTCTTCTCTGCTGAGACTTAGATTTGGCAGTAGTTTAAGAAGCTGCTTTCATCTTTTAGTTAAGTGAAAAAAGAATATTTATAGGGTTTCCTATTAAAGTTCAATTACAGGAACCAGAGCAGTGGCACAAGTGGTATGGTGTTTGCCTTACCCACACTAGCCTAGACCATGGTTTGATCTCCCGACGTCCCATATGGTCCCCCAAGCCAGGAGCGATTATTGAGCGCATAGCCAGGAGTAACCCCTGAGTGTCACTGGGTGTGCCCCCCTCCCACCAAAAATGTTCAATTACATTTTTGGAGTTAGAAAACTGATTATACGGGCCAGAAAAATACGACAGTAGGTAGGGCCCCTGCCTTGCATGTAGCTAAGTTGAGTTTGATACCTGCCATCCCATGTAGTCCCTCGAGCCTTGCCAGGTGTTACACTTGAGCACCACTGGTTCTGACCCAAAACAGGGAAAATTGAATACAAAAGTACATAGTATAGATTTATATCTTTTTTTTAAACTTCATTTATTTTATAGTTTTGGGACCACACCTGGCAGTGTTCAAGGTCTACTCCTGTCTCTGCACACAGAAATCACCCTGACAAGCTGGGGGACCATATGGGATGTCGGGAATTGAACCAGGTCCCTCCTGGGTCGGACGCATGCAAGGCAAATGTCCTACAGCTGTACCATCTCTCCGGCCCCGTAGATTTATATTTTGAGAGAGAGAGAGAGAGAAAATTGAGTCTGAAAGTGCACAGTACAGGGGGCCAGAGCAATGGCAGGATGCGAAGGGTGTTTACCCTGCACACAGCCGACCTGGGGTTCAATCCGTGGCATTTCACATAGCCCCCCAAGCCTGCTGAGATGAATTTCTGAGAGTAGCACCAAGAGTAACACCGAATGCTGCCAGGTATGGCCCACCCCTACCTTCAAAGTGTATAGAACAGGTAATTACTGAAAGAGAGAGAAAAAATTGTGTATAGAAGTGCATAGTAGAGGACCAGAGCGGTGGTTCTAGAGGTAAGGCATCTACCTTGCAAGTGCTACCCTAGGATGGACCGTGGTTCGATCCCCCAGTGTTCCCATATGGTCCCCCAAGCCAGGAGTAACCCCTGAGTGTCAAATGGGTATGGCCCCCCCAAACAAAAATGCATAGAAGAGTTTTTTTTTGGGGGGGTCCACATACAGTGACAATCAGGGGTTACTCCTGGCTATGTGCTCAGAAATCGCTTCTGGCTTGGGGGACCATATGGAATGTCGGGGGATCTATCTGCGGTTTGTCCTAGGTCAGATGCATGCTAGGCAAACAAATACCCTACCGCTGCACCACTGCTCTGGCTCCATAGATTTTTATCTTTATCCAGAGATGCTCATTTTGTTAGTTCAAGAGATGATTTATTAGCTGGAGTGCAGGAAGTGAGGTATTTGGCTTTGTACACAACTGGTCCACTAGAACCTATGTCAGCATTGAATGTGGTCCCCTAAAGACTATCAGGCATCATTTATGGTGAAATGTATTCTAGGTAAAAATACATTGGTTCAGGTTTTTTGGTGTTGGAATATAGAAGTTATCATAGCTTTTAATCAATTATATTTATAATAGTACAGCTAACTGCACTAATTTATAATTTGACATTTAAGTAAGGCTATGATAGACTATCAAGGTATTTTTCCTTCAGATATTAGTTTATTTGGAATTACTAATTTCAATATGTTTCTTAAAATTTGTTTGCTTTTTTTGGAAGGGGTATCACATATGGAGCACAACAACAACCCTACTTCAGGAAGCATACCTACTACTTCAAAATCTCAGAAAAGACAACTTGAATCTTCCACTTTTCAGAGCAAAATCTCTGGATCTCTTGATAAAATAAGAGACAGACCTCTAGCAAAGACTACATCTCATTTACCTCAAGATAAAATGGATATTTCTGATAAGGAAGAGAAAACTTGCTCTTCTAAGTCTGAGCAAATGTATAATAGACCTTCATCTTCAAAGACTTCACTCTCCAGGTAATTTGAGAAAATCTTTAATAAGCAAACTTTTCTCCCATTTCTGAGTAAATACAGTTGATACTGACCATATGGGACTTAATATAGATACATACACATATATACACACACACAATTTTTTGTAGTACTACATTCACACAAGTGCACACACATGCACAAAACAAGAGTTAAAGTTAAGTGAATTTTGCTTTTTTAGATAGATGTATTAAGAATTTAGTTTTTTTTGCAGCTATCAGGATTCGGAGCTGCTGATGTATTGAAGAGGGGAGGATGTGTAGAAGTTTGCACTAAGGGATCAGGAAGTTAGAAAGATTAGGAAATTATGTGTAGCTGGAAAAGGCATTTTTTATGAGGGTTATAAACTTTGGAAAATTTGGGGAGGGAGTGTTGTAGCCATTTGTGGTGATACTTGGGGGAATCCCTGCTTGATACTTGGGCCTGGGGCTTCTGCATGCAGAGCATGTATCCCAACCCTTTGCACTACCTCACTGGTCCTGTGTTTCTTTTCAAAAAGGGCAGGGGGCTAAATCTCATAAACTCAGGATCCAGTCTTGGCAAACTTGGCCTGCCTGTCATAGTGCCAGAGGTGCAGGGGACCATCAGTGTCATACCCAGTGCCTGGCTTAACTGTCTTTGGGGTCCCTTGGACCACACCCAGTAGGGTTAGGGAGAAGGGCATGCTGTGCTGTTGGTTCAATTAAGGGCTGCTCCTGTGCTTGTCAAGTGAGCAATATTAATCTGGATACCAGATTGGCAGTATCTTTCCTGGGCTTAGAGATGTGCCAAAACGAGCTGGGAAGCACTGCTCTAGACCAAGGGTCACTAAAATTTTTTTATAAAGGGCACACAACTCTCCCCCAGGTATTCAAAGGTCAGTCTGTCTGTCTGTGTCTCTCTTTCTCTCTTCCTCTCTTCCTCTCTCCTCCCACCTTCCCTCTTTCTCCCCTCTCCTTCTCCCTACACCCATATTTCAAAGGTTTTGTTTGTAATGAGTCAGCCCTGCAGCTGTAGTGCGAAAGCAACAATGAAGGCTATGTGAACAGCTGTGCCATGTTGGTCATAGATTCTAGTAGTGAATCGTTTTTGGAAAATGATTCCCTGACACCTACTCAAGAGCCTTTTACTCTGTGTGTACCTGAGATTGCAGCAGGACTTTGGGGGGTGTTGGGCATCAAACCCAGGACTTCCTTCCTACACGTGAAGCATGGATTCTATCATTCCATCACTATGGTGATCCCTTCATGTCCCGAGGAGCCTCTGAGAACTCAATAGAATTACTGAACTTGGGCTTCACCATTTTAGACTGTTTCTCTCTCTCTTGTCTCTCTCTCTCTCTCTCTCTCTCTCTCTCTCTCTCTCTCTCTCTCTCTCTCTCTCTCTCTCTCTCTCCTCTCTCTTGTCTCTCTCTTGTCTCTCTCTCTCTCCCTCTTCCTCTCCCCCCCCTCGTGTTTGAGCCATACCCAGGAGTCATTCTTGGCCGTATTTGGGGCACCATATGGGATGGGGATGAGGTGTCAGGAACTGAATTGGGTTGGCTGCATGCAAGGCAAAATGCTCTACTTGCTGTGCTATCACTTCAGCCCCTAGACTGTTTCTTAAACTAAGACTCCTTGGTGGTTTGTATGCATCATTATACTTAAGAAGTACTGCTGCATAGTCAACTTTGACTTTCGGCACAAATACTGAATAAACAAATGGTATCCATTCCTGGTACTACACATGCCATTTTAACATTCATTGAAAGAAATGGTTATTTATAATGTGTCTTCCTGGATATTATTGACTTTTTAATTTCATTTCCAGGCCTGGCAGAAGACCCTTGGGATTTTTGTCTTTAATATGTTCAAAGAGTAGTTTGGAGTCTGATGAACCTGCCCAGTTTCATAAAAAGAAGCGCCCAAAACCTCTTATACCCATGTCAAGACAGAATTTGAAAAGATCGAACCCACCCAGTGAAAGCCAGAAAACAAATACAGAGTCCTCTGATGTGCTTCCTTCTCCAAGTAGTGTTAATACTCCATCCACAAACCTTAGCAGTACAGGACCAGACTCGCAGGTACGTGGTAGCTGAGATTTCACTGTGGTAAACACTGGGTTCAGTGGCTATGGAACTCAGCACAGAGGAACATGATAGTTACTATCTTTATTTGGATGTCAGAAACAAGTTAGACTTCAGAAATCAGTTAATTCCCATTCACAGGTTAACCAACTATAGCAAGTTTATATTAGAGCCACTGAACTATAGTACCCTCTGTACTACCTCTCCAGCCTTCACATTTCTTTAATATTCTTCATGAGTTTAATGGGGATGTATTCTGAGTGAAGAGAAATACCTCTGTATTTGAATTATTTGTGGTTCTTCTTTGAAACAACTATCTTTTCCTATCATTGGACTTTATAAATTGGTTTTTTCTTTTTCTTTTTTCTTTTTTCTTTTTTTTGGTTTTTGGGCCACACCCGGCAGTGCTCAGGGGTTACTCCTGGTTGTCTGCTCAGAAATAGCTCCTGACGGGGCCGGAGAGATAGCATGGAGGTAAGGTGTTTACCTTTCATGCAGAAGGTCATCGGTTCGAATCCCGGCGTCCCATATGGTCCCCATGCCTGCCAGGAGCAATTTCTGAGCACGGAGCCAGGAAAAATCCCTGAGCACTGCCGGGTGTGACCAAAAAAAAAAAAATAAAAAAACAAAAAAAAAACAAAAAAAAAAAAAAAAAAAAGAAATAGATCATGGCAGGCACGGGGGACCATATGGGACACCGGGATTCGAACCAACCACCTTTGGTCCTGGATCGGCTGCTTGCAAGGCAAACGCTGCTGTGCTATCTCTCCGGGCCCGGTTTTTGCTTTTTCATAATGATTTGTAAATCATTAAAGAAAATCTTTGGGGCTGGAGCAACAGCACAGCACTTGCATGCTGCCAAGCTGGATTAAATCCCCGACATCCCATATGTTCCCCAAGCCTGCCAGGAGTGACTTCTGAGCACAGAGCTAAGAGTAACCCCTGAGCACCACTGTGTGTGGCCTAAGCACCCTCACCCTCCAAAAAAAGTTTTTTAATAATACAGATTGCAGATGTTTCCTCTTATGTCATTTCTGCTTCCCTACTCCCTTCCTTTCCCTTTCTTCTGTTAATTTTTTTTTTTTTTTTTTTGGATTTTGGGCCACACCCGGCGGCGTTCAGGGCTTACTCCTGGCTATCTGCTCAGAAATTGCTCCTGGCAGGCATGGGGGACCATATGAGATGTAGGGATTCAAACCACATTTGGTCTGGATCTGCTGCTTGCAAGGCAAACGCCCTACCACTGTGCTCTCTCTCTGGCCTCTGTTGATGTTATTTTAATTACTGGAGGATTGCATATATACTTATGGTGCTCGTTCATTTATTTGTATTGCTTGTACATGTGCTTTCCAATAATTACACACACTTTTGGGGGATGGATTTTGGTTTTTGAGCCACACTTAGTGGTACTAAGGGGTTACTCTTGGCTCTGCACTTATGAATAATTCCTGGCATGCTCAAGGGATCTTATGGAATGCCAGGGATCAAACCCAGATTGGTTGCATGCAGGATAATTGCCCTGTCAAGCTGTTATTGCTCTGGCCTGTCTTCAACATTTTCTACTTGTATTTTGCAATATAGGTACTTTTTCTCTTTACAAAGTGGATTTACTTTTGTGTCTCTAGTTTTCATGTGACTTAAAAGTACACTTTCTGGTGGGGCCAGTACTTGCCTTGCATGAGGTCAACCTAGGTTCAGTCCTCCGTATCTCATATGATCCCCCATGTCCCACAAGGAATGATTCTTGAGTGCTGAGCCAGAAATAACTCCTGAGCACCACCAAATGTCCTTACCCCTCCCACCCAACCCCAAATACAGTCTCCTATGTCTTAGGATTATAAAAGTATTTCTTTTCATGGTGAGATATAGATTAGACTACATTCTCTTCCTCAAATAGCCATGCAGTTATATATCAGCCATCATTTTCTGAGTAATCACAGCTTTTCTCATTTTGGGGGAAAATTATTGTGCATATACCATAGTTCACCTAATAAATAATGCCCGGTCTATTTAGAGGATTCTATTTTTATTGTTATAACTATGCTACTTGGGTTATTACACTTAGTAAGTTATTAACTATCTTTTGTCTTATGTTCTTAGTAGCATAGAAATGAAATTATATAGGGGCCGGAGCGGTGGCACAAGTGATAGGGCACCTGCCTTGATGCGTTAACCTAGGACAGACTGTGGTTCTATCCTCCGGTGATCCTATTTGGTCCCATGAGCCAGGAGGGATTTATGAGCACATAGCCAGGAGTAACCCCTGAGCGTCACCGGGTGTGGCTTAAAAATCAAAAACCAAAAAAAAAAAAAAAAAAGAAATTATAAAGCCAATGATTATAACATACAAAGCTCTCAATATTTACGGCTGTTTTTCAAATAGCAACAATAAGTTTAGACTACTTACATATGTAAATGTTATTTTATTCTTATTTTGATTACTTTTTAGGTTTCTTGTGATCATTCCATGCTGGAAGAAAAAAGTAAAGGTGGCCCAAACCGGGCACCTGGGGAGGAAACCACAACAATTTCTGAGTATTTCTTTGGTGATATCTTTATTGAAGTGGATGAAAGAGAATAAAACCTTTTACTTTTGATTTTTTTTTTTAAAGTTTGACATGAGTCAAGTCTTTCATCAAAGCAGTATTAGAGGAAAAGCACCAAAAGCTTTTTTACTTTTCTCTAGTTTGATCTGGAATATTTCATGAGATTGGTTTCAAGCTTTTATAATCAGTGGAAAACATTACTAAAGTTCTTATTCTGATAGATCGAGCCTTTTGGAAGCACCAAGTAATGAAGACTTGCTTTTTTTAAGACAGAAGTAGCAACTCTTGTTTACATTTTCATTCTTCCTTTGCTGAGCACACAAGGACATATTGGAATGTCATGGATGAAAGTCTTTATAAATCATAGTGCTATCATATTTGGAGGTGGATTATGTTTAACTTTTAATCAAAAGTTGTTGTGAGGGTTTTTATTTTCTGTGTTTCTTCTCTTTCTGCCCTTTTTTGGATGATAAAGGCCTTTTTAATTGTGCTTAATATGGTAAATGTTAAAACATTTTTCTATTTTCAGCTATTTGAAAAGCAAGTATTTTTCTAACTCATTTTGATGTAATATTAGTTCTAATTGAAAAAGCTAGTATTTAAAGTTATTTATAAAGATGAATATCAAAAGGCTTATTTATTTTTATTTAAAAGGATATTCATTTTTTATTACTTTCAACCCTCAGATGGTAAAGAAGGCATTAACAAACATGTTTGTCTCCTTTCACTCATTAAATTTTAGGATATTTAAAGTGATAATATAAAATGTTTAGATAGTGTATGTTTCCAACACATTTTTTCCCCATGGTATAATGACTTTGTACTGTGAATCTTTCGTTTGTTATTTTTTAATCTCAGGATTTGGATGGGGAAAAAGAAACTTTTAACTCCATTTATAAAGCAACTACCCATACTAAATTTAATCTCTTTTCACATGCATGCATGTACATGAGCGCATATAGGAGGTTATTACTTGTTTTTGTTTTCTTTTTCTTTAAGGGAAAAAACCTAATTTATATTGCTTTTTTTCCCCTGTTATATTTTGCTTAAGGAATATTTAGATTATTTATTTTGTTTTTGCTTTTGGAGTCATATCCCAGAGGGAACTCATAAGCCACTGCCAGCACATTGCTCTGGGATTGCCCTGGGATTGCAGTGTTGGGGATGTAACTCAGCTCCTAAAATATGAACCATGTGCACTTGAGCCCTTTAAACTGTCTTCCCAGCCTCTTCATTTAGATTCTTTTAAACACAAACATAATGGTGATGTAAAAAAACAAAGAACAATAATTGTTGTAGTTATTATTATGACTGTACTAGTTACTAGTATTAATTTAGTTTTTTTAATTTTGAAAGTTATGATTTACGGATGTAACCTTACAGATCCACCTCTAATCTTTGGTGGTTCACAGTAAATTTCTCAAAGAGTTGATGTATTCATTTATTTGAAAAGTCTCTTGGCTTTATAATGTTAACAATAGACCCAGGATTTAGAAAAGTTTTCCACAAGATTTTTTTGAATTTGTGGGCCAGATGCTCTCCGTGGCAAGATCTCCTCTCTGTTATTTCAATGTGAAATAGCCACAGTACTTTTTTAAATGATGGATGTGACTATATCGGGTCTTTAGTTCGACCATCACATTAAATCATAGTTTCCTTACAGTAAGGTTCTAATATTTTATGAGGTATATAACACTGAAATCTGGGGTTAAGATATACCTAAAAATTAACTCTGCTGAGTGCATTATGAAAGATTTGATCAGTATCTCAATTGGGAAGTTTTAAAATCTAGATAATTAGGGCCAGAGCGATAGCACAGCTGGTAGGGTGTTTGCCTGCATGTGGCCGACCCAAGTTTGATCTCCAGCATCCCATATTCCCAGAGCACCGCCAGGAATGACTATGAACACAGAGCCAGTCAGGAGTAACCCATGAGCACTGCTGGGTGTGACCCAATCCCCCCATCTAGATAATTGTGTATTTTAAAAAGATAGATGGGTCATTCTCCAAATTCATTAATAAAATGGCATATGACTCAGCAAGTATAGCAGTGATCATAATTTATTAAAATAGTTTGTAGGATATTTATTCCTTATGGTAAAATTTAGTTTAACTTTAAAGTCATAAACGTGGACCTATTAAACCTGTTCTCTAGGTATGAATTTATTTCACGTTTTGTCAGAAAAATCATGGTAGTGGGTCACATTGCTATTTTAATACTTTATTTTTGAAATATAAATAAAGAATTCTAAAAAGATTTCTTTCTCTTAATACTAGTCTGGGTATTAGAGTACCACAGTTGCACCATTATATTTTTATCATCCCTGTGTGATATTGTTTTTCTTTGTTTACATATGTCTCATTCATCTATATGGAATTGTATGGAATATATAATTTTTTGTATAAAGAGTAATTTTATTTGGGAAATTAATTGTATTGAAATATCATGTCAGCTTGACAAATTATCCTGTTAAATCTTTAAAATTAATCTTGGAAAAAGAAACTTAGTGTATTTACTTTGTAAAAGTGGTAAGACTCATCTGAAGAACTCGTGTAAATTTATGTAAAAAAGATGTTGCAAAAATTTGTATTTTCTAAATCTTGAAGTTGATATTATAGGTCTTTATTTTTTCTTGACTTTTCCTTTTGAATACTCTGTCTTAGTAAGTGATCAACTTGAGGATTTAAAAAGCCTAATTGTTGGGAAATGATTGAGGCACAGATAAAAATATGAACATCCACTGTTTACCTATGTTATTTGAAATATAAGTGACCATGTATATACTATCTTGTTTGAAGAAGTCTTTGACAAAATAAAAGCAGTATCTGTCATTTGTATATTTTCTTGTTCTAAAGAAAGCAGTTATGTCCTATAAAGAATGTAAATAAAATTTATTTTATACTACCTCTCCTGTTATTTTTAAATGACTGAATAAAGATATTAATGTTTAGTTTACCAAGTAGTCTTTTATCTGCCATTTGTTTCATTTTCTTCCTTTCCTAAAAATGCATTATAACTTGAAGAATTTAGGGGTTTAAAAAAAAGAATTTAGGTTTTTTTTTGGGGGGAGGAATAGAACCTGGTGGCTTTACATGTGTCGTACATGTACACTCCCGCTGAACTAAATATTTTCTGCTTATATGCCTGCTGTGAAGGATTATACAATTATGCAGAATAAAGAACTTTACCCATCTTTCAGAAATGTGAAGCTACCCTTAAAAAAGATAATACTGCATATTGGGCCTGGAGTGATATAGTACAGTAAGGCAAGGCATTTGCCTTCCATGTGGCCGACCTGGATTTGATTCCTACCGTCCCATATGATTCTCCTAGCCTGCCAATATTAATTCCAGGAGTAACCCCTGAGCACAGCCTGGTGTGATGCCAAGAAAAAACAAAACAACAACTGTTAATGAATTTGAAAGTGTAAGAATCAAATCTCTTTTTTGGGGCGGTGATTCCAGTCTTCAGAAGAACTGGGGGTCCCACAAGTAATTCTCAGCCTCCTGGCTTGATGAGTAACCTAATCTCTTGACTTTTTTTCCTTCCCACTTATCTGTATAGTAAGACAAACAGAAAACTTGATCCCTGGATAAACCAGGACTTCTAAAGTGAATATTGACAAAATCTTGCTGATAAAATTAGTTGAAGTATTTGTGTAAATATTACTAAAGATAATATAGCTGTTTCTTCAGATAGACATATTTCTAGCACTCTTTCCACTGCTGCTGCTTGAAGGTCTTTGGGCTCTCCTCGTGTCCAATTGGTGACTATGGTCCAAGTCTTCTTAGATGGGCTACAAATCGAGGGGTTTGTATTTCTCACCCTTGTAGAATTTTTTGCAGTTGTTTTTGAGTCTGGGTACTGACAGAACACGGATAATAGATTTGTGTTCTTCTAGATCTTAGATGTGACACTGGGCAGCCTGTCACTTTGGTGATGCTCAGCTGGGACAGCTATACCTTCAGGTTCTTGAGCTGTTCAAATAGCTTTTCCTTCTTGTCATGAAGGTCTTGGACCTTCATCTTTTTTTTTTTTTTTGGTTTTTGGGCCACACCCTGTGACGCTCAGGGGTTACTCCTGGCTATGCACTCAGAAGTTGCTCCTGGCTTCTTGGGGGACCATATGGGACGCCGGGGGATCGAACCGCGGTCCGTCCTAGGCTAGCGCAGGCAAGGCAGGCACCTTACCTCCAGCGCCACCGCCCGGCCCCTTGGACCTTCATCTTGACCTTGTTTTCTTACCCCATCACTTCTGAGGCCTGCCTGGAGTAAAAGGGCTATCTTGGATTTTTAAGAACTTTTGTTGTTTTGTTTTTTGTTTTTGTTTTTGTTTTTTGGCTCACACATGGCAGTGCTCAGGGGTTACTTCTGGCTCTATGCTCAGAAATTGCTCCTGGCAGGCTCGGGGAACCATATCGGACACTGGGATTCGAACCAATGACCTTGTGCATGAAAGGCAAATGCCTTACCTCCATGCTATTTCTCCGGCCCCCATTTTTTAAGAACTTTTATATGAACTATATACTGCTTTATATTAAGGAATACTCTAGTCCAAAAGCCTAGAGAATTATCATAATTCAGTTGTAAATATAATTTTACCATCTAATATCCTTATAGGACTGCTTTTTGTCAAAACTTATCGAAAGCTAGAGAAAGGGTTCAGGTAAGGGTTCCATCCCTGACATTATATGGTCCCTGGACATTGGTGGGTGTGGTCTAGAACATAATAGGCTGGACCATCCCAACCTGTCTGGTGCCAGCACTGCTGCATGGTCAGCCTGTGACTAAACTGATTAGGTCACAGATTGGGGAGAATGGCATCTACGTCCCCTTGAATATGGCTTTGGAACCCCTCCACCTCCAGTTTTTAATCAAAGAACCGTTTTTTTATAATATGGGAAATAATTCGGCTCTATTTAGCTTTTTTTTTTTTAAGTTGTGTGAGTTGTGTGAAAATGTGGGTTGATTTCCTTTGCAATGCAAAACTAAAATTAAAGCTGACCCATATGGTAGTAAGGTAAAATATTTCATATCACACTGTGTGTACTAATCTTAATCTTTTTCTTTATTTTTGATATTAGACTACACAGTGACGCTCAGGGGTTACTCCTGGCTTGGGGGACCACATGGGATGCCGGGACTGATCCCAGGTCCGTCCTGGGTGAGCTACGTGCAAGGCAAATGCCCTACGCTGTGCTATTCCTTCGGCCCATATTTTTTCTTTTTTTAATTGAGAAAGTACAAAATTGACCATAATAGAAAATAAATAACAGAGACACATTTTTTAGACTTAAAAATTGAAATTTCATTACATTAAAAAAACCATAAGAAGGAAAAATTATATTGTAGTTTAGATACCTTGTTTTTCCTTAAAATCATTATATTTCATACCAAAAACACTAGTTCAAACAATTTTATTTGGATACAGGTACTTCATTTTATTATTCATATTAGAACATTTTTCTTCCTGTGCTCAGAAATTGCTCCAGGCAGGCTCGGGGACGATATGGGATGCTGAGATTTGAACCACCATCTGTCCTGCATTGGTTGTGTGCAAGGCAAATGCCTTACTGCCGTGCTATCTCTCTAGCCCCTGTATATGAGGTATATGAGGGTTTTTTTTTGTGGGGGGGGGGCCACACCCGGTGATGCTCAGGGATTACTCCTGTCTATGGGCTCAGAAATCGCTCCTGGTTTTGGGACCATATGGGACGACAGAGGATTAAACTGCGGTCAATCCTAGATAAGCCCGTGCAAGACAGGCGCCCTACTGCTTGCACTTCGGCCCTTATATGAGATTCTTTTTTTTTTTTTTTTTTTTTTTTTGGGCCACACCCATTTGATGCTCAGGGGTTACTCCTGGCTATGCGCTCAGAAATCGCTCCTGGCTTGTGGGGAGCATATGGGACGCCGGGAGATCGAACCATGGTCCTACGCTAGCGCTCGCAAGGCAGACACCTTACCTCTAGCGCCACCTTCCCGGCCCCAATTATATGAGATTCTTTTTTTTTTTTTAATTATTTTTTTATTATTTTAATTATGACAACAAAGATGCAAAGAAAGAGGACAGGGTAAAGTTACAGTGGAAGCCCAATCACCCATAAACAGGATTCTCAGTAGTCCCATCGATGATATCCCAGCCTTGAACTTTCAGCCAAAGAGCATTAAGAAAAACAAAACTGAACCCATGTACAATACAATTACTTTGTCCCTCAAATCCCCAGTTGTAGTACATATTGTTTCTTAGCAGCACACCATATAATCTAAAGATATTAGACTTATGTAACTCTTTAAACATTGAGGGCAAAGTACATTTATCTAGTTCCATGCACATGCTTACTAGTTTAAGTTAACCTCAAAAGTTTTAATGGGTTGTTTTTCTTTTTTCTTTTTTTTTTTTTTTTTTAGTTTTTGGGTCACACCCGGCAGTGCTCAGGGGTTACTCGTGGCTGTCTGCTCAGAAATAGCTCCTGGCAGGCACGGGGGACCATATGGGACACCGGGATTCGAACAAACCACCTTTGGTCCTGGATCGGCTGCTTGCAAGGCAAACACCGCTGTGCTATCTCTCCGGGCCCATGGGGTTGTTTTTCTTAAGGATTGGAGTCAAGGGAACATAGGCCCACCAAAACATAAGGGACATGGAAAGACAAATTATGGTCTAAATACATGGAGACCCTACACCTGAAGTTTCCTGGCACAGGACTGACTCTATATGAGATTCTTAAGCCAGCAATGCAGTAGTGATCAGAACACAGCTTGATCCTAATCAGAAATCTCTTATGATAACACCTTTTCTTCTAAACCATATTACTGTGCAAAGTAGACGTGGAGGTCACTAAGTCTAAAAATGGATTCTTACAGTGAAACTTACTTGGCCATAATATAAGTATCCTTTTATATTTTGTAGGATTTTATATTGTTGCTAAAGACTTTTATGACAAGTTATGAATGCTTATTGGTCTATACTTAATAGATATTTTAGGTAATTGTGAATAAACACTTAACATTTAAGCTTTATTAGAACGTGAAATATAGTACATTGTGCAGGTGTAACCCTACTGGGATATGATTGCTTTCTGGAACTTAGTAAAGGATCCAGTTCACTCTAAGCACTAATTATATCTTTATTGACTAAATACAAGATAAAATGCTTTTGAATATTTAAAAAGATGCCTTGTATGTGGTTCACTCCACTTCTATCCTGGTACCACATATAGTCCTCAAATACCACAGTCGGGAGTTATCCCTGGGGCATGGTGCTAACCTTTATTAATATGCATGGCATCTTTTTTTTTTTTAATGCCACACTTGGTTGTGCACAGGGTTTACTCCTGGTTCTGTGCTCAAGAATCACTCCTGGCAGGGTTTGAAGACCATATGGGATGCTGAGGATTGAACCTACCAGTACCCAATTGTACTATTGTTCCAGCCTCTGCTTCATGTTGTGGCATCTAGTTCTAAAAAGTATAATAAGGGTAGGAGACACAGAGCAGGGTTAAGGCACAGGTGTGTTTGACACCCACATACTTGCTATGGAGTCACCCTGTAACAAGCCTCTTTACTGGAAGCTAAAATTTTCAGGAACTGGAGCAATAGTCCAGTGGGTAGGGAGCTTTCTTTGTAAAGGGCAACCTGGGTTCTATCTCTTGCATCCCAGATGGTCCCCCAAGCACTGTCAGGATTCCATGATTCGTAAGTGCCAAAATAAAACAAAAATATCACCGGGTGTGGCACCAAAACAAAACAATTTCAAACAAGTGTTTTCTTATGGTACAACATATTTTGGAGTGGGATTATTCTGTTAACTCATCGAAGCTTGTTAGATAAAGCACGTAAGAAATTTAGCTTGTTTTTTTTTAAACTCCCCTCCTGCTACTTGCTCATTGTCAGTCCACATCACATCCTTTATGATTATAACATACTTTCTGATCAAACTTCCAGATCCCCCCGTGGAGTTAATAATAATTAGCAACATTTAATTAGTTTCTTCCTTGATGTTATTTTTTTAAGCTTGTCGCTAGGCAAACTCTTCCAGCACATCTGTAAAAATATAATAATACTCCTCACGCTAGAAAAGATTATCAAGATCCACGGCTTCAATTCTTTTGTTTCCTTGAGGAGGAGAAAAAAAAACTTAGATGTGGGACTTGCTCGATATGCTGCATCAATGAAATATGCCCGCCAGCCCCCTATTCCTCTTCCTTTAAAATATTTGTTGAACGAGTTATTTCCCTTAAAGAGTTTTATTTCTTTTAATATATTTATTTTAATAATATATTTAATATATATTAATATTATATACAATTATAAGTAATCTATAAATATATTATATAAACAAATATAAATTATATGTTAATATATATTTAATATATAATTTTTGGTTTTTGGGTCACACCCGGCAGCACTCAGGAGTTACTCTTGGCTCTATGCTCAGAAATTACTCCTGGCAGGCTCAGGGGACCATATGGGATGCCGGGATTCGAACCACCGACCTTCTGCATGCAAGGCAAATACCTTACTTCCATGCTATCTCTCCGGCCCCTAATATATATTTCTTTTAATAATATATTTATTTTAATATGTATATTTATATATATAAAATATTTAAGCACCATGATCACAAGTGCTTGTAGTTGGGTTCCAGTCATAAAACAGAACACCCTCCTTCCCCAGTGCCACCTCCCCACCACCAATGCCTCATCTCCCTCCTCCCACAACCCCTGCCTGTATTCCAGACAGGCATTCTACTTCTCTCACTCATCACCATTGTCATACTAGTTGTTAGTGTAGTTATTTCCCTAATTGCACCATTACCCTGGTGGTGAGCTTCATATAAGAGTTTTATTTCTTTTGTTTGTTTTTTGTTTTTGTTTTGTTTTTGGGCCACACCCGGTGACGCTCAGGGGTTACTCCTGGCTAGCGCTCAGAAGTCGCTCCTGACTTGGGGGACCATATGGGACGCCGGGGGATCGAACCGAGGTCCGTCCTAGGCTAGCGCTGGCCACCGCGCCGGCCCCAAGAGTTTTATTTCTTAAGGCAGTTAGTTTGATACCGTACTCTCAGGGGGAAAGATATGTGTTGAACTTCCCGAATAGTCTGTCAAGTGAAGGAAGACCCAACATCTGGAGCTACACTGAGGGGGGCCCAGCACAGCAGCTCACAAGCGGAAACCAGCAGACAGGTAGGAGGAGCTTGGGCCGCTCCTTCCGGGCCCCGCGGCTCGCCTGTGCTCGCGATGGTTAACAAACCCTCGCGGGGCTGGTCCTCTTCCTGATTGGCTCATTTTGGAGGGTGTGGTAGACAAGTTTTAGCCAATCACGAACGGGCGCTCGAGCACGTGCTGGGACTGGTTGGAGAATCTGGGCGATGTGGGCGTGGCTTGGGCTGCAAGGACAGGCTCTGGGCTGCGGAGCACATTGGAGCCACCAGAAGTGTCAAACGTTGCTCTCTCCGGTCTAGTTCTGTTCCCCCCCTTGTCATGTGGACCGCCGTGAGGTTAGCTCTGGGCCGGTGCCCCCGCATCACCACCCTGCCCGGGCTGCGATGTTATCACGGGGACTCGGTAGCCACGCTGGGCACTCAGCAGGACTCCAGTTCTGCCATCTATCAGGTAGGCTGGGTCAGTGTGGCCCAACCCGCATTGCCACCTCTAGGACTTCTAAACTAAGTACTGACTGGGCTAGAAATCAGGATGGGATGTGTTGACAAGTTGCTGTTCTAGTTGCCAAGATCTCACTCAAAAGAACAGGGAAGTTTGAGAAAGAAAACAGTTTCAAATCAAATACAACTTGGCTCCCTCTTAGCATTGGCTCTGTACTTGGTTTTGTTGAAATCATTGACTCTCAACATTTATTGCCATACTGTCATCTTGGGAACTTGTGAATAGTTATTCGCCTTAAGTAGCACCCTAGCCTTTTTGGTACTTTGCAGTGATATGTGCTCAGTGCTTTTGAGTCTCTCTCGGGGGACCAGGCAGGAAGGAATCATGCAGTGCCAGGGATGAAATCTTGGCTCCCACCATTGGAGCCTTCTCCAGTCCACTGTTATAAAATTGTTTTGTTTTTGTTATGTTTTTTTTTTTGAGTGGGGGAAGTTACTTGGTGGTAGCCAGCTTTGGTATCTACTAACTTAGTAAAGGTAAGTCTGAGTTATGACTGACCAATTTTAGATAAATAATTCACTGTATTGATAGAAAATATTTTTCTTCCAGTGCCTGTCAGTGCCCTTGGTTGGCACTGGAAAGTATCACAAGGTCAAGACTACTTGCAACTGTTGAGAACATTTGCTGAAAGTTTCAGTCTACCCACTCCCATGGTTTCTAAATCTAGAGATCACATTTAAATCGTACACATTGCTTTCAAACACTTGAAAAAAAGTTCTACTTGTGGATAAACAAAAGAATTGAAAGAAAATGTACATACTGTAACAATGTTCAGCAAGAGATACCCAAATGTTTCTTGATTTCCTGGGGTCAGGAGAAAATATTTAGTGTATTAGTATTAAGTGGTTTATATGGCATAGGCCCCATTTTAAGTGCATAAGCATTTGGTAGAGATGTGCAGGAATGGTGTTCATAATTTTTATTGGGTTTCTGGCCCCTTTATTGTGAAGATTAATGAGAAAGCAGGTAGTTCCAGTCCAGTGTGATAAGTGATTGTAGAGCTCGACAAGATTGGCCAGGGAGCTGCAAATAAGAAGTCATAATTTTGGGGCCGGTGAGGTGGCGCGAGAGGTAAGGTGTCTGCCTTGCAAGCGCTAGCCAAGGAAGGACCGCGGTTTGATTCCCCCAGTATCCCATATGGTCCCCCCAAGCCAGGGGCAATTTCTGAGCACTTAGCCAGGAGTAACCCCTGAGCATCAAACGGGTGTGGCCGAAAAACAAAAACAAAACAACAAAAAAGTTTTTTTTTAAAAAGTCATAATTTAGTTGGATTTTTTGTTTTGTTTTGGGGCCTGAGTAGTAGTGTTCAGGGGTTACTTTTGGCTCTGTGCTCAGGGGTTACTCTTGGTGGGTTTGCGGACCATAGCGGGTGCAGGGGCTTGAACTCAGGTTAGCTGCATGTGAGGCAAGTGCCCTACCCTCTGTACTATCACTCTCACCCCCATGAGCTGGTTCTTTTTGTTTGTTTTTGTTTTTGGGCCACACCAGGTAGCACTCAGGGGTTATCCTGGCTCTGTTCTCAGAGACCAAATGGGGGACCATATAGGATGTCGGGAATGAACTGGGTCAGCCGTGTGCAAGGCAAACACCCTCTCTACTGTCCTATCGCTCTGGGCCCATGAGCTGGATCTTGATGGAAGGATAAGAGCTGGTTAGTTTTGAGTTTGAGGGTGGGAGACAAGACTACAGACCAAGGAAATTATGAACCTAGATATATCAAGTTAGAAAAGTGTACAGTGGATGAGAGAATATGGAAGTTATGGCTTGGGCCTGGAGTTTATGAAGTGGTAGATTGGATTGATTAGTGTGTCATACAGAGGAAGGTCTTGCATTCAGCAACCACATTTATGTTCAGCTTCCAGACTGTCTTCTAGGCTACGTCCTTTAACAAGGACATCAGAAAAGTGATCCAGTCCTCTACACCTGGTAGAAGCAGCAATATGGAAGATAGATTAGAATGGAGAAGAAACTAGAGTTGGGTGGGGTGGAAGGTAGAAATATTGAGGATTGGTTAGAGTTACAGAAGAGAAGGGCGGATGTTATAGAGATTTAATGGAATGTAAAGAAGAGTGAGGAGTCATGGATGAAGCAGAAATTTCTAGTTTGTGGTAGGCAGTTAGGTAAATAGAGGTGTTGGTGCTTTCATGCAGATGGTTTATTTTCTTCTTTTTTGGTTGTTGGGCCACCTCTTGTTCCCCAATACTCAAGGCTTACTCCTGGCTCTGCACTCAGAGATTGCTCCTAGTGGGGCTCAGCGGGACCATATGTGGTGCCAGGGATTGAACCTGGGTCAACTGCGCTCAAGGCACCCTACCTGCTATACTATCACTCTACTTCCCCTTCTTTTAGATAGAAAAAGGGAAACTTACTGGGTAATAGAGAGTGCTGGATATAGTACAAGACTTAAGGTGCTTATTTTGAGTGTGGCAGAAAGTGGTTTGACCCTAGCAATGATTATGATCTTCTGAGAATTGCCTGGAGTCACCCCTGAACAAAGAGCTAGGAGTATCTCTGAGCACTAAGAGTGGCCCAGTTCCGCCTCGAGCCCACACACCCCCACCCAAAAGAAAAAGTTTTCTAGGCATGAAAGAAAAGTAAGTTGAGAGGGTTGTGCAGGTAATTGGCCTTATTAGACTAGGAGTGCAGATCAAAAGAGAGAATCCTTTGTTTGCTTGTATTTATGTATGTATGTATGTATGTATGTATGTATGTATGTATGTATTTATTTATTTATTTATTTATTTATTTTTGGTCCACACCTGGCAGTTCTCAGGGTTACTCCTGGCTCTGTACTCAGACATCACTCCTGGCAGGGGGACCATATGGGATGCCGGTTCATCTCAGGTTGGCTGCATACAAGGCATACACCCTACCACTGTTATCTATCTCTTGGCCCCTTTGCTTCTATTTTTTTTTCTAATTTTTACTATTAGACTATGATTTGCCTACTTGTTCATAATACAGCCATTTCAGGCATTACATTTTTAAACACCAATTTCACCACTAGCATGACCTTCCCTTTGCCAGTGCCCTCAATCTCCCATACACCACCATAACCTGCCTCCATAACAGGCACAAGCAAATTTATTTTCAGTTGCTTGTTACAACATGAAGAGTAAGATTCAGATTCAGAAAAACCCGGTGGGTTGGGAATTGTGGTGAAGAAGAACCTGAGCAAAGATGGAAATGCAGGAATTTAATCCTTTCTATTGGGGTCACTGTACATGGAGACCAATGTGTGTATGGGGGAGTTGTGGGACTTCCCAGAATGGAAGTTAATTGAGGTCAATTGCCTAATGATGCTCCCTTTGACCTTATTTTTGGTGATACAGATCACTGTGTTTTAACACTGCCTTCTCTCTCTTTGTTTCTGTTTTAGGAAAACTATGAACAGATGAGGGCACTAGTAGATCAGCTGCATGAACGTGCACAGAATGTGAGACTAGGTAAACAATCACTCATCTTTCAGCTCCTAGGAATTTGGAGTGAAGCTTTTTTTGTGTTGCAGGGAAAATTAATAGCACGAGACTGTGCATTTTGGTATAAAGCACTGTTCCTTTTTTATTTTTTTTTTTTCAGTTTTCTGCACCTAAAGTACTGTCAGTATTTGGGGGAGAGGGTGGACTAAAAATGAAAATTCTGCAAGGTGGACCATTTATTCATCAATTAACTAATGTTTCTAAGTTTTTCTTTGTTTTTGTTTTTGTTTTTGGGTCATACTTGGCAGTGCTCAGGGATTAGTCCTGGCTCTATGCTCAGAAATAGCTCCTGGCAGGCTCGAGGGACCATATGGGATTCCAGAATTCGAACCGCCGTTCTTCAGCATGCAAGGCAAACATCTTACCTTCATGCTATCTCTCCGGCCCCATTTCTAAGGTTTTATTTCAACCACAAATGGCATTGACATTTTTTGTTCTAACAAATGACTCTAAAATATTTTGATAAGTCATATTCATATTGTAGTAATTTGTAGCGGTAAGAATTTTCTGCTATATTATGGAACTTGGGAATAATTTTTGTGTGTTTATTGAAAATTAGACTGTCCAAAAACTTTCTCAATTTTCATTGCTTTCCAAATTTGAAAAAGTGACATTAAATATCATTTTTGCTTGGAAGAAATTACATAATATAGGGACTGGATGATCTCTTGATGGACTGGAGCATTTGCTTAACCCGAAAGAGGCCTTGGCTTGACCCTAGTGCTCTGCCAGCAACCTCTGAGCACAGTGCCAGGAGTAGCCCTTGAGCACTGCTGGGTTTGTAGAAAAAGAAAAAAAAAAACAATAAAAAAAATGCAGGGCTGAAGAGATAGCACAGTAGTAGGGCATTTGCCTTGCATGTGGCCAACCTGGTTCAATCCCTGGCATCCCATATAGTTCCTTGAGTCTGCCTGGACCAATTCTTGAGCACAGAGCCAGGAGTAACCTCTGAACGCTGCTGGGTGTTGCCTTTAAACCAAAAATAAACAAACAAAAAATGAGGCAGCGGAGAAAAATGTGCCATTGGTGTTCTTTTTCTGTGACCACTGTCTGAGATCACAGGTGTGCTCCCAGACAAGGGCCTGTCCCAGTGAATGCTTCCTTATCTGCTCTTCCGTGTCCATCTGGCTGGATCAGATGATGTGAGGGAGCCAGTGTTCAGGTGGCCAATAGGCCACTTAGTGTCATCCTTGGATCCTTTGTGATGTGTCATAAGTTTTTTTCCCTTAAATTTCATTTTAGGCACCCTGTTTTACAAAGCTGTTCACAGCAGGGTTTTGTGCATTAAATTTTTCAGTATTACACCTCACCAGCATGACCACTTCCTTTCACCTCCCTCTACTTCTGTCCCAGTTCCCCCTCAAACTCAGTAATATAATCTTGACAGTCCTTCAGTCCAAAGGACTTGCTCTTGATCTGCCTGGGGTTCTCTACCATTAAATTAAGAAAAAGCTGTTGCTGGGGTTGGAGTGATAATACAAATGGGGTGGGTGCTTGCCCTGTATGCAGCTGACCCTGAATTTAGCCCCAGTACCATATGTGGTCCTGCAAGTCCTGCCAGAAGTCAATGTAGAGCCAGGAGTCAGCCCTGAACACCTCTAGGTGTGACTCAGACTAAACCAAACCAAATATTGGATCCTGGACTCCTGACCAAGAGCAATTATTTGCCCTCTGACTCATGATGAGCACCACCAGTCCTTTCTCCTGACTGGAAATACAAGTCTTGTGATACATCTTTCCTGGTGCCATGGGGGGTTAGAAAGGAAAAATTGCATCAAAGAAGGAGACCTTAAGCTAGGTAAGGCAAGTGCCTTGCTTAGCCTGTTCTGTTTCCCCCATACCATCTATTTATTTTTAAAGGAAAGACCTGTTTAAGTGATGTGCAACTTCCGTGCACAAGGCGGCAACAGTACCCAGAGAACTGTTGAACAGACCTGGGCAGTGCAGAGGTAGACATACACGCCGCGACTGCCCCCTGGCGGTAGCATGGGAAAGATACGAGGAATTGTGAAAATGCCTTCAAATTTCAAGATGTGAAAGTGGGATCAAAATGAATGTTTTAGGTACAATGATTGCCCTATGGAAAATAAGGCTGAAGGAAAGCAGACTCTTCAGACTCTGAGTTTGTGTAAGTGGGGATAGTGGGGGTTATTTTCAAGAAGTGGCCAGGTAATAAGAATCAGAGCAACTTAATTCTGAGCCGACATCCTCCCAGCGGCCCCTCATTCTACCTGTGGACGCATAGCCCACCTGCTGCTCTGAACACCAAGGTCCACCTCTGGCAGACAGAAGAAATCATGTCATAGGGACTGAATGGGGTGTGAGGGATAGCTCAGGAGCCATGGCCCCAAGGTCAGGCCACTGCACCTGTTAGCCCCTAAGCATGACTCCAAGGACTCACTGCTCCAGCCCTCCAGCACTTCCTCCTTGGATGAGCCTGGCTGGTTGAATATCTCTGGTTGTGGCCTCTGGCTCCCTGAGCACTGCTTGGAAGCCCAGTCCCAAAAGGAACATCTTGTGCCCCCGTTTCCTCCCCTTTCTCTACCTGCCTAACCCTCAGTGGCCACTGTGCCCCCAAGATCCAGCCTCCGCCTTCCTTAGTGCCATGGGTTTATTTCCTTTTGATCACTTTTGGGTGGGAAGGGGATGAAAAGTTTTTGCAATTAAAATTTTGAGGGTTTTTTCATCCACACCCAGCTATGCTCAGGGCATACTCCTGACTTTGTGCTCAGTGGTTACACCTGGTAGAGCTCAGAGGATTCTAAAGGGTGCCAACATGGAACTGGGATTAGTCACATCCAAAGCAAGAGCCTAACCCCCTGTACTATCTCTCTGACTCCTGATGCTTAATTTTAAACAGCCTTTTTTTTTTTTTTGGGGGGGGGTTTGGGGTTACTCCTGGCTCTGCCCTCAGAAGTCGCTCCTGGAAAGCTCAGGGGACCATATGGGATGCTGGGATTTGAACCGGGGTCTGTCCTGTGTTGGCTGCATGCAAGGCAAACACCCTACTGCTGTACTATTGCCCCAGCCTCCTTAAATAGTGTTTAGATACAGATACAGGGGAGGAGGGATGTCTGACTCAGCAATGCTCAGGGATTTCTCCTGGCTCTACACTCAGAAATTACTCCTGGTGGCACGTGGGGACCATATAGAATGCTGGGAATCAAATCCAGGTTGTCCACATGCTAAGCAAAAGAGCCTTACTTACTTTTATATCGCTCAGGTCTGTATTTAATTTGAGCTGAAAATTTAACATTTTCTTAAGGATGCATAAAACTTTTTTTAAGAAGTATCTAGTTTTGGATCCAGAATTACCGGTATGTAGTAGCAGGGGCACTGTTACACAGAGACTTTCTTCCATGCCCGCTGATGGCTCACTGTCTTGTTTTGATTGTAGGAGGTGGTGAGAAAGCCCGAGCACGTCACGTATCCAGAGGGAAGCTGCTGCCTAGAGAAAGAGTGGACAGCCTGCTAGACCCAGGGTGGGTGCGCCCTCTAACTCACACTTCTTCAGTGCAGGCTTCTCTTCCGCATGATGTAAATGAGTACTTTTGAATTCTGGGCCCATGTGAGATCCTGCAACACATGTTTACTGTGAGGCGATTCTGGGTCGAGTGTGGTGCGTGTGCTGGGGAAACTCACTGAGGGAAACAAATACCAGGCTCTGCTGGAAGTTGTCACAGATTTGTTTGTTTTGGGGCAAGACCTGGCAGTGCTCAGGGCTTATTCCTGGCTCTTTGCTCAGAGGCTTGATGGGGTAGGAGGCAAAGTGGTGTCAGGAAATTGAACCCATGTCAGCTGCATGGAAGGCAACACCCTACCTGCTATATTATCTCTCTGGCCCTTATCACAGATTGTTGTGCCTAGTGTGTATTTTGGAGGGGGGGGCAATCGTACCCAGTGATGCTCAGGGGTTACTTCTGGGCTCTACACTCAGGGGTCTTTCCTACTGTTGCTTGGGGGACCATATGGGATACTGAGATTGGCTGCATGCAAGGCAAATGCCCATGTGTTATTGCTTCAGCCTATTTTTTAAAACATTGCTATACCAAAGAAGAGATTGTTTTTCATGTGTTGACTGTTTATGTTTGCTTTAAAAAAAAAAGATAACCTCCGTTCTTCTTCGTAGGTCTCCATTTCTGGAATTCTCTCAGTTTGCAGGCTACCAGTTATACGGTAATGAAGAGGTCCCTGCAGGTGGCATCATCACAGGCATTGGGAGAGTGTCCGGGTGCGTATCCTTCCACACTCTGCAGGTCTAGGGCAGCAATAGGAGTGAGAGTTGCTGGCATCTAGCACTTGTTGCTTTGTGTGGCAGGCTGAGCATTTATGCCGTTTCTGTTCCTCAGGACAGAGGAATTTTACTCAGACATATATTAGATTAATGGAAGCAGGAGTGAATGGGAGAAGACCCTACAAAGATGCTGAGGACCCACTCTGATCTCCCTGTTAAACTGAACATGCAGGTGTCATCTAGGCCTGCACAGGTGTCTCTTGCAGGTGGAAGTGGGAGCTACTGTCTGAGGATGCACTTTCCAGTTCTGATCCTAACGTCACCTGGGAACTTGGTAGAATTATTTAGCTCAGTGATTCCAACCTTTTAACTCTTTGAAGTCTGTGTTTAATATCATTACAAGTTGCTCTTCTTGCTACTAAATATTGCTTGTAATGTGAAGAAGTTATAACCTGGTGAATAAGAAAGATGCTGAAAGTGTTACCATAAAACTGGCTAGTTCTGGCCCGGAGAGATAGCATAGCGGCGTTTGCCTTGCAAGCAGCTGATCCAGGACCAAAGGTGGTTGGTTCGAATCCCGGTGTCCCATATGGTCCCCCGTGCCTGCCGGGAGCTATTTCTGAGCAGACAGCCAGGAGTAACCCCTGAGCACCGCCGGGTGTGACCCAAAAACAAAAAACAAAAAACAAAAACAAACAAAAAAGAAACTGGCTAGTTCTTGAGCATGTGTTCTTGAGTTCTGTATGTAAAATTGACATTAAAAATATCTTAATGTGGGGCCAGAGAGATAGCACAGTGGATAAGGCACTAGCCTTGTACATGTTTGACACAAGTTTGTTTCCTGACAATACATCTGAGCCTTCAACCCTGCTATGAGTGACCCCTGAGCATGGTCAGGGATAGCCCCTGAATTCCACCATGTGTGGCCCCAAAGCCAAAGCCAAACAAATAATTAAAAATAAACTCCTCAAAAGCAAAAAAAAACTCCTCTTAGGTTTTATCGTTTTGTTTTGTTTTTGGGTCTCACCTGGCAGCGCTCAGGGTTTACTCCTGGCTCTATGCTCAGAAATCACTCCTGGCAGGCTCAGGGGACCACATGGGATGCTGGGGTTTGAACCACCATCCTTCTGCATGCAAGGCAAACACCCTACCTCTATGCTATCTCTATGGCCCCATTCTCTTAGTTTTATAGAAAAACATGTATGGCTGTAACTTAGAAAACTTGTGAAAATAGGAAAAGTAAATACTGTGAATAAATCCATTTTCTTTGTGTAAATGGACTTTCTAAAAGAAGCATTGAGGGTTTATTAAGGATTTTCTTATCCTCAAACCAGTAGTAATATGTGTGGATAGGATAGAGGGAGAGAGAGAAAGAGGGAGGGCTTAGTTTGGGTCTTCGAATTTATTGCAAGTGATAATTTACTGTAGAGTCTGTCAGTGGGCATGTAGCTGTGAGGAAAGTGTTTTCCCAACTCTGCGGTTGTCCCAGTGAGATGCTGTAGAGTCTGTCAGTGGGCATGTAGCTGTGAGGAAAGTGTTTTCCCAACTCTGCGGTTGTCCCAGTGAGATGCTTGGAAGGTGGAAATTGAGTGGAGGGCCTGGGAGGGAGACTCACTTGCTCAGATTTTCTCCTTCAACATCTGCCTCCAGGGTAGAGTGTGTGATCATTGCCAATGATGCCACCGTCAAAGGAGGGACCTACTACCCTGTGACTGTGAAGAAGCACCTGCGGGCACAGGAGATCGCGCTGCACAACAGGCTGCCCTGCATCTACCTGGGCAAGTTATCATGCAATTGTCATTGTACCGTCATGTCCTTGGGTGGAATGCTTGCTCAGGAGCTACATGTCTGGCTTTCTCTGTGGGATTTCTTACTCTTATGATGTGTGTGGGTGGGCCTGGGCTCACACGTAGAAGACAAGTGCTCTACTACCATGCCCCTGGCTGTTCAGTGGGTATTTTGTTTGCTTGTTGATTTTGGAGCCAAACCTGATTGTGCTCAAGGCTTACTTCTGGGTCTTTACACAAGGATTACTCCTGGCAATGCCCAGGGGACCATATGTGCTATTGGAGATTGAACTTCAGTTGGCAGCATGCAAAGCAAGTTGCCCTATTGCCTGGCCCCCAGTGGGTATTTTTAATACTATCGATTTTCTCTCACAATTAAAAAATGTGCATTTTTTTGCTAAATACTCAGGGAAGAAAAGTAAACAAGAGCCAACCCTGGTAATATCACAGAAATACTCCTGATAATACTTTGGTATGTGCCAGCTTTTCCCCTACACGTATAGAGATAGTTGTGTAAGGCTCTTTTCTTTTTTTGTGGGGGAGTCACACCCAGTAGCACTCAGGGGTTATTCCTGGCTCTACACTCAGAAATCGCTCCTGGCAGGCTCAGGGGACCATATGGGATGCCAGGATTTGAACTACTGTCCTTCTGCACGCAAGGCAAACGCCCTACCTCCATGCTATCTCTCCGGCCCCATAAGGCTCTTTTCTATTGTATATTTTGCTTTTCTGTTAACCACAATGGCTTCAGAGTATGAGAAAACAAGAACTAATATTTAAAGAGACTTAAATGTCAGGAACTCCATTAAATGCTTAAATCTGTATATAAATTGAGCAGTCATACTAAAAAGAAAGAAAATTTTCAAAGTAATTTGTGTTTGACATGTAAACACATTTAAACTCAAAGCTATTTCAAACAATACATTGAAGCTATGTGGTGCAGATAGACACTTCCTGGGTAGTGGTTTGAAAGACATTTATTATTCATTGACATAGTTATTTTTTGTGTGTGTTGTTTGTTTGTTTTTGGGCCACAGCTGATTGTGCTCAGAGTTTACTCTTGGTGACCTCAGGGACCACCTGGGGTGCTGGGTGTTAACCTGGGTAGGTGGTTTGCAAAACAAGTGTTTTACCCCCTGTACTGTATCTCTAGTCCCAGGGATTTGTGTTTGTGCAAGCAGCTGTGTGCATATGCAGTTTTATGGCTCTGGAGATCAAATCCAGGGCCTCATTACTAAAAGGAATGTGCTCTAGCACTAGGCCACATTACTGGCCTTAAAGATTTAAATAGGCACCTTATGTAGAGCTTTTTAACAACTGTGGAAGGTGCTCCTACAACTTGTAGGCATGCCAGCCTTGTAAAAGCTACCTTAAGGAATATTGTATTCTGGGGCCAGGAAGGTGGTGCTAGAGGTAAGGTGTCTGCCTTGCAAGCGCTAGCATAGGACGGACAGTGGTTCGATCCCCTGGCGTCCCATATGGTCCCCCCAAGCCAGGGGCGATTTTTGAGCACATAGCCAGGAGTAACCCCTGAGCGTCAAACGGGTGTGGCCCAAAAACCAAAAAAAAAAAAAGAATATTGTATTCTGGGCCGGAGAGATAGCATGGAGGTAAGGCATTTGCCTTGCATGCAGAAGGACGGTGGTTTGAATCCCAGAATCCCATATGGTCCCCTGAACTTGCCAGGAGCAATTTCTGAGCGTAGAGCCAGGAGTAACCCCTGAGCGCTGCCGAGTGTGACCCAAAAACCAAAAACACACACACACAAAAGTATTGTATTATATTCATGTTACCCCCAAATATCCCTATTATCTTCATCTCAGAGGAGAGGAAACATACCGAGAATGATTAGAAAAGTCCCCTGTAATCACATGAAGTAGCAAAGCTGCTTTCAGTTCAGCTGGCTTTTTTTTTTTTTTTTTTTTTGGTTTTTGGGTCACACCTGGCAGTGCTCAGGGGTTATTCCTGGCTCCAGGCTCAGAAATTGCTCCTGGCAGGCACAGGGGACCATATGGGGCGCCGGGATTCGAACCGATGACCTCCTGCATGAAAGGCAAACGCCTTACCTCCATGCTATCTCTCCGGCCCCTCAGCTGGCTTTTTTAACTGTGATTATCTCTGCAGGAAAACAGGACCAGAAATCTATGTGTGACACATTGTCACATGAGTTCTGAAATGGCTTTTGTATTGTGAAAGAGGGAAAGACATATTTTTAGCAGAACTGGTTAAGAATTGATGGTGTTTCTGAGACTTTAGCTGGTCCTTAAGAGAGTGAACGTTCTAAATGTCAAGTGGAATTTTGCACAGCGATTGGAGAACATAAAGCTTTTTGGAAGAGGGCAGTGAAGGGGATGGTTGAAGGATGGGATCATTTGATCTCAGCAGGCAATCGGAGAAAGCTGTGTAGGCTGTGTAGTAAAAAAGGTTTTGTGAATGTGATTAAGAACTGATGCTGTTGGGCACTGGAGAAATAGTATAGAAGGTAAGGTGCTTGTCTTGTGTGTGGTTGACCTTGATTCTATCCCTGGCATTACATTTGTTCTCCCAAGTCTAGCCAGAAGTGATTCCTGAGTGCAGAGTCAAGAGTAAACCCTGAGCACCACCAGATGTGACCCCCTAAAAGAAAACAAACCCACCAATAATAGTAAACAAAAGTCTTCAAACTGATACCTTCATAGACACAAGTCTTGGTGTGCTGGAAATGTCCTAACTTCTCTCTTCTCCTTGGTCTTTAGTTGATTCAGGAGGTGCAAATTTACCTCGGCAAGCAGATGTCTTTCCAGATCGAGATCACTTTGGTCGCATATTCTATAATCAGGCAATTATGTCTTCAAAAAATATTGCCCAGGTAATTTTTCATTAATGAGATGTTTTGATTTTTGTACCAGATGCCTTTGCTAACTATTTACTTGGAGATGATTAAATCCTAAATTTAGTGTTTTTCTGTAGGTATTATCTTAAGGTTCTCTTCTGTCAGATTTATCTGTCATTTTGAAAAATGTTATTATACTCTAATGGAGGTCATGCACCCAAGGGAAAAAAATTATTTTTGTTTGTTTTTGGGCCACACCTGGTGGTGCTCAGGGGTTACTCCTGGTTCTGTGCTTAGAAATCATGCCTGGCAGGCTAAGGGGACCATATGGAATTCTGGGAATCAAACCCAAATCTCCTGTGCAAGAAAAATACCCTTTCTGCTATGCTATTGCTCTGGCCCCAGGAAACATATTTTAAAAAGAAAGGACACCAACTGTTTTTTGTTTGAGATGTCTCTGTGCTCTGGAGAGGAAACTGTAGTAGACAATAAAGGACAGTTTGTTCAGGACAGTACAGAACAGTTTGTTCTAGAATTGTCATAGCAAAGGTCACTGAAAGGAATATGCAAAGCAGTTTAAATGCCCACTCCTGAAAGACTAGTTATACATTGCTTTCCCATTTTATTTTGGAGTGGTGTACACTTCAGGAAGCCCCAGGCCCTTCTCAGGATTCTCATCCAATCATGCCAGATAGTTCATTCTGGGGCTCTGCAATGCTAGGGATTGCCAGTTCACCCCAGCAATGCTTGAAGCTATACCTGGTCATGCTGGAGCTTGGGGAGTCTTGCAGTGCCAGTAATAAAGCCAGGGTACTGGCAAACATTCCTGCTCTCTGCACTATTCAGCCCCAGTTAGTTTGTGTGTGTGTGTGTGTGTGTGTGTGTGTGTGTGTGTGTGTTTTAAACTTTGTTTTGCATGTGGGTCACATCTAGTGGTACTCAGGGTCTACTCCTAGCTCAGTGTTTGGGGTTGGGGAATGGTTCACTCCTAGCTGTGCTTAGAACCTTGCCGTGATTAAAACTGGGCCTTCCACATGCAAAGCTTGCATTTTGACCAGCTGAGCTCTGTTTCTGCTGTCTGGCCCACAATTTATTTATTAATTTATTATTTATTTATTTATTTATTTATTTATTTATTTATTTATTTATTTATTTATTTATTTATTTTGCAGGAGATGGGGGTTTACACCTAACAGTGCTCAGGGGTTACTCCTGGCTCTGACTCAGGGATCACTTCTGGTGGTGTTTGGGGGATTGTATGGAATGCTGGGAATTGAACCCAAGTCAGCTACAGGCAAGGCAAGTGCCTTACTCACTGTAGTTTTGCGTTGGTCCCTGGCCCACAATTTTAAATGTTTTGCTTTGTTTTTGGGTCACACCCGGCAGCGTTCAGGGGTTATTCCTGGCTCTATGCTCAGAAATTGCTCCTGGCAGGCTCGGGGACCATATGGGATGCCAGGGTTCAAACCACTGTCCTGCATGCAAGGCAAATGCCTTACCTCCATGCTATCTGTCTGGCCCCTTAAACTTTTTTTTAATATAGTTTTTTTTTTTATTCTAAATACTTTTATTCGGGGCTGGAGAGATAGCATGGAGGTAAGGCGTTTGCCTTTCATGCAAGAGGTCATCGGTTCGAATCCCAGCGTCCCATATGGTCCCCCATGCCTGCCAGGAGCAATTTCTGAGCATGGAGCCAGGAGGAACCCCTGAGCACTGCCGGGTGTGGCCCAAAAACCACAAAAAAAAAAAAAAAAAAAAAAAAAAAAAACTTTTATTCTTTAATACTTTAATTCTTGGGGTATATACATTAGTGTTCAGTGGTTAATCCTGGCTCTTCATTCAGGAACCTTTCCTGGTGATGCTCAGGGGATCATATGGGATTCTGGGGATCAAACCCAGGTTGGTCGCTATTTCTCCAGCCCCCATAATTTTTAACTTTTAAAATGAGCTTGAACTAGTGCATCTACATTAAGAAGTCTCAAAAAATAAGAATATATCTATAGCCAGTTGCTATACATCATGGGTACAGGACCAGGGTATAAGTCAAAGGTTGGAGACCAGGCACATAACCCCTTGTTCAGTGCCAAATGCTCTTCCTGCCTCCAGCTCACCCCCACCTTCAAGCACTTCCAGATGTTATAGTGGTGGCCACTGAACATAGATAGGTGTGATTAGCACCGTAAAGCTGGGCCTAGCATCAACCTGTTCAGATTGCTGAGTGGACCAGGTTCCCCAGGACTAGCCTCTCTGGACCATCTATCTCCCATTAAAAGAAAAACCAGGGCGGGAGTGATAGCACAGTGGTAGAGTGTTTGTCTTGCATGTAGCTGATCCAGGACGAATGGTGGTTCGAATCCGAGCATCCCATATTGTCACTTGAGCCAGAAGCGATTTCTGAACACAGAGCCAGGAGTAACCACTGAGTGTCACCAAAAAAAAAAAAAAAAAAAAAAAGAAAAAGAAAAAGAAAAAGAAAGAAAGACCATGTGTGGGGCCGGAGCGATAGCACAGTGGTAGGGTGTTGCCTTACATATGGTGGACCTGGGACTGATCCATGTTTGATCTTCAGCATCCCATATGGTCCCCGAACCTGCCACCCCAAACCCCCCCCCCCAAATAAAAGATGTATGTATGACAGCTCTTTATATTGAAAACAGAAATGAGGCTGACAGAGGGAATGCACATGGTTAAGGAACATGCCATATGTGGCCAACCCTGTCCAATCCCCTTGGCACCATACAGTTCTCAAGCACTCTACGGTGCAGCCGAGAAAGACTCGCAGCACCAGCAGGGCTGGCCCAGTTACTCTCTGGTACCACAGGGCCTGAGTAGCACTGTATCCTTAAACCTTTTACAGTGAATTGATACCGTATTTTCCAGCATATAAGACGACTTTTGAAAAAAAAAAAAAAAGTCAACCAAAAATTGAGGGTCGTCTTATACACCGAGTAAGTCCCGAAAAATGTTTCAATATGCCGCTAAACGAAAATTGTCTGAATATTGCCACAAAACGAATTTTCCAACTCGATCCTGCACCAATTACTGCAAGGCTGCTCGGACTGCCTCTCTAACTCAGCCAGTCCAAGCAGGCTTTTTATGCATGCAAATTAGACAATGTTCTGGACCCGAATCTACATTGTCAAAAGCCTGCTCAGATTGGCCAGAGTCAGAGAGGAAGTCTATGACAGTATAACTTTTGAACCTTTGCTTTTTGTGATTGGCTCACTGTGGTACATACAGTTGCAGCACAGGAACGATCTGTCTGATACAGCGAATATAGGCCTAAACCTATGGGGTTTTTTTTGTTTGTTTGTTTTGTTTTTTGGGTCACACCGGCTTTGCTCAGGGGTTACTCCTGGCTCTACGCTAAGAAATCGCCACTGGCAGGCACGGGAGACCACATGAGATGCCAGGATTCAAACCACTGTCCTGCATAGAATGCAAATGCCTTACCTCCATGCTCTCTCACCGACTCTAAACCTATGTTTTAACTCTAAAATTAGGGGGTCGTCTTATTCACTGGAAAATATGGTAGTTCAGTTCTCTGAGAATCACCAGGTATGGTCGATAGAACCCTAAGCACAATTTCGGGGATGAGGGGATAGAAAAGGAAAGAAAAGAACAAAGATGAAAATTCCACTACTTCTTTTTCCTCCTATTCTTGTGTGTGTGTGTGTGTGTGTGTGTGTGTGTGTGTGTGTGTGTGTGTGTGTGTGTTTGTGGCCCCACCTATTGAAGCTCAGGGGTTACTCTTGACTGCATGCAGGAATCACTACTGGTAGGCTCAGGGGACCATATAGGAATCTGGGGATTCAACCCAGACATGGCAAGGCAAGTGCCTTACCCTTTCTACTGTTGCTCGGCCCTCTCTTCCTTCTTTAATCCCCAGCAGAATTGTTCCTTCACTTCTCTTACCATCCTTGTAATTTGTGATATTGGTACCCATTCTGCCTTTGTGCTGTATCTCTTACCACGTTTCCTCTTTTGCTTGACTGTATCCTCATTCTCATTTTTCAGGGAAAAGGAAAACTCTCTAGGGCTGGAGGGATAGTTCAACAAGATGAAACCACATTTTGTGGGAGGCCTTGGTTTGATCTCAAGTGGAACAACCCTTGAATACCAATGGGAATAGCCCCTGAGCACTGCCCAGAAAAACAGAACAAAGCTGAAAAACATAAACATGTCTCATTTCTGTTCTGAGTTACCACCTCTGGAACCATATGGATGCCGGGAATTGACCTGGAGTCCATCCTGTATTGGCTGCATGCAAGGCAAATGCCTCACCACTTTGTGCTACCTTTCCAGCCCACTTGTTTCCTTTTTTGTTTTTGTTTTTTGAGGCCACATCCGATGACACTCAGGGGTTACTCCTGGCTATGCGTTCAGAAATTGCTTCTGGCTTGGGGGACCATATGGGATGCTGGGGGATTGAACCATGGTCTGTCTTAGGCTAGCACATGCAAGGCAGACACCTTACCCCTTGCACCACTGCTCAGGCCCTCCTTTCTTGAAATTCACCCAAGGTTTGGGATATCTGGTGCCTAGTTCTCCCATTTCTTCCACTGAAGCCCCACAGTTCCACCCAAGGACACTTCCGCCTTAATAGTGTAATGAAACCCCTGACACTCCCAGTCATCCCTGCAATCTTTCTCCAGTCCTGCCCTGTGGAGCATCTCCCCATCACCCTCAGGGGCGTTGCTGTTTAAGGCTCAATGCAAGCACCCTGCGGCAGACTGTCTGCTCTCACAGATCTTCTTCACGTGCTTGTTGCTCTTTATGTCCCTACTTTCGTGCTCTAGAAGCTTTGATGCCATATTTTACTTTTGTTTCCTTTCTCCCACATAATCCTTTCAATTAAAAATAAATCTCTTCCTCAGTATTTTGTATTTCTGTGAATTCTTATAACTCTCTGACTGCAGATGCTGTATTGATTTATTCCTCCCCCCACCATCAGGTTGATTTTTTTCCTAAATTGGTTTGACTTTTTTTTCCCTTCATTGGAAAAGTTGACTTTTCCCTTTCTGTTTCAGGCTGTAATAATGGGTCTTAGGCCTCTTTGCCAATCCTTCCCCAGCCCACTAGGTCCTCTCTAGCCATTGCACCTGCACCACATGGCGCTTCTTTCTCTAGTTCCTGGCATCCATATCCCTCAGCCAGTTGTGACCACTGTGATGAGATACCCACCTAACAGTGGGGACCAGACTGTCCTGGAAGGTGCCCTGGTCTTAGCCCCTGCACAGTATTCAGGTCTCTGACTTTCTGCTCAGGCTTCCCTGCACCTGACCCTCCTGTACCTCTGAGACAAGTCTCAACCTCTGCCACCTTTCCCAGGAAAAGTGTCCTAAAGTTCCTTCCTGGTGTCTTTTTTCCCCCCTGGGTGGCGCTCAGGAGTTACTCTTCCTTTGTGCCCAGAAATTACTCCTGGCAGGCTCCAGGGACCATGTAGGATGCAGGGATTTGAACCACTGTCTGTCTTGGGTTGGCTGCATGCAAGGCAAACGCCCTACCTCTGTGCTATCTCTACGGCCACCCTTCCTGGTGTCTTTTCTTCTGGCTCAAACAATGTCAGGGTGGGAGGGAGGTGAGGTGAGGACCCCACAACTCAGTACTCAGGGGCTCTTCCTGGCCCTGTGCTAAAGAGTGACCCTAGCTAGTGCTCAAGGACCATTTATTTGTGCATGCTGGAGATTGAACCCAGCTGCAAGACAAGTGGCTTTAACAACCCTGTACCTTTTGGCCTCTTCTCCTATTTTTTGAGCTACATATTTTTTAAATTATACTTTTAAATTCTTTATTTTTTATTTGTTTGTTTTGGGGCCATACCAGGCAGTGTTCAGGGGTTATTCCTGGCTCTGCGCTCAGTACCATGCCTATCATTTTATCTTCTTTCAGCACCTAGTTCTTGTCCAGATTAATCATTTCCAACATTGTAACAGTGATCCCTTCTCTGCCCTAAACGCACTCCCTGCTATTTGTGGTAAATTTCCTACCATGGTCCGGTCTTCATGGCCCTTATCTGTTGTCTGTGTATATTATTACTATATTATTTTTTTTTCTTTTTTCTTTTTTTGGTTTTTGGGTCACACCTGGCAGAGCTCAGGGGTTATTCCTGCCTCTATGCTCAGAAATTGCTCCTGCCAGGCACGGGGGACCATATGGGATGTCGGGATTTGAACCACCATCTGTCCTGGATCAGCTGCATGCAAGGCAAATGACCTACCACTGTGATATCTCTCTGGCCCCTATCATTTCTTTTTTTTATATCCCACAAGTGAGTACCATCATTCTTTGTCTATCCCTCTTCTCTGACACATTTCGGAGAGCTGACATTGATTGTCTTTATCTAGATAGATCCTGACTAACTTCTCTTACTGACCTTATGCTGTGCATCCCCTATACTCTCCACCCCCATCTCTGCTCGTGGTGGTGATTTCAGAAGCTGCTTCCACATCTTCCTTCTATGTTGATGATGTGTAAATTGATGTAAGACAAGTCAGCTGTGTATCTGTGGACTTACCATGAGAAAGTGCAGCTGACATGCCTCAGGACTGTGATTCAGACAGTCCTGACAGACTGACAGAGACCATTATATGCCAGCATTTACTTTCTGCTAAAGTCACAAATCTCTTTTCTGGCTGATGGCATGATGGCATCATCATTGTCCCTATTTTTGCCTTCCAAATTTTGACAAAATCATCCCTCTCTGTCTTCTCCACCCTAAATACTTGGATACCTGACAGCTGCTATTCTCTCTTGTTTTGCACATTCTTATTTTTATGGAGCCCAATGACACCTGTTTAGCTCAGCTCATTAGCCCTTATTTTAACCCCCACCCCTTTTTAGTTTATTTGTTTTAGGGCCACACCTGGTGGCCTGTACTCCTGACTCTGTGCTCAGAAATTACTCCTGACAGGCAGACTCAGGAGGCCAGATGGGCTACCAGGGTTCAAACCCGGGTCTGGTGCAGGCAATGCAAATGCCCTACCACGGTGCTCTTGCTTTGACCCCACTTTTCGTTTGAGTTTTCTCCCCAAAACATATATTTGCATTATTAAGGAAAAAAAAATCAATGAAATACTGGAAACAAAACAGCTTTCATATGGTAATAGAATTTAATTTTTGTGATATTTATGTCCTTGTGCAGGAGTAATTAACCAAATGCACATTAGTTATTATTTGTGTCATACTGTTTTCTAAGTAAGATTATTTTAAAATTGGGGTTTTTTTTTGGAGGGGGATTAATTAATAATTAATTTTTTGGAGGGGGATTAATTAATAATCCCTAGCAGTGCTCAGGGATTATTCCTGGCTCTGTACTCATGAATCACTCCTGGTAGGCTCAGGGGACCATATGTGGCATTAAGGATTGAACTCAGGTCAGCTGCTTGCAAGGCAAGCACCCTCTTGACTATTTTATGGCTTTAGCCCACCGTTTTAAAAGTTTTAATATGGATAATTTCACATATATACACACAAATAGAAAATAATGGTTCTCTGATCTCCAATAGGAAGCTCAGAGTGTGTAGGGGGTAGGTCCTTGAGAAACGTAGGACAATGCTGGAGGGAGTGACCACTCTAGAGCAGGAGATGGTGCTGGAAAGATGTCAAGGATGTGCATGAAACCCCAGCAGTAACTATTGCAAATCACAGTGCCTAAAAGGGAAAAACCTTCCTGTTACAGAGGCATGTTGGTGGGTGGGAGGGAAAATGGGTACAATGATGGAGGAACGAGGACACTGGTAAAGGGAGGGATTAGTATTGGAACATTGTATGTCTTAAACCCAACCATAAATAACTTTGTAAGATCATGGTGTTCCAGTAAAATTTTTTGTTTGTTTTTGGGCCACACCTTGCAGTACTCGGGTTAATCTTGGTTCTGCACTTAGAAATTATCTTGGAAAACAAGTGGAAACAGAGATAAACAGATTGGACTATATTAAGCTAAGAAACTTCTGCACCTCAAAGGAAATAATGATGAAGATACAAAGGCCACCCATAAAATGGGAGAAACTATTCACTTAATACCCATTAGATACGGGACTAATATCTAAGATATACAAGGTTCTGACAAAAGAAAAGAAATTTAACTTCATAAAAAATGGGGAGAAGAAATGAAAAGGAACTTCCTCAAAGAAGAAATACAAATGGTCAGGGGCTGGAGAGATAACACAGCAGTAGGGCAGGACATTTACCTTGCATGCTGCTGACTTGGGAGGGATGTGGTTTGATTCCCAGCATCCCATGTGGTCCCCCAGCCTGCCAGGGGCTACTTCTTTTTTTGTTTTCGTTTTTGGGTCACACCCAGTGATGCTAAGGGGTTACTCCTGGCTTTGTGCTCAGAAATTGCTCCTCGCTCAGGGGACCATATGGGACAGGGGTGGGGGTATGGTGAGGGGTGGGGTGTGGTGGGGGGATTGAACCGGTCTGTCCTAGGTGAGCCATGTGCAAGGCAAATACCCTACAGCTGCACCAGTGCTCCAGTAGGGGCGATTCCTAGTGCAGAGCCAGGAGTGACCCCTGAGCTCTGCTGGGTGTGGCCCAGAAACCAACCAACCAACCAACCAGTCAATCAAATAAAAAGAAATACAAATGGCCAAAAGGCACAAGAAAAATGCTCCACATCACTATCAGGGAGATGCAAATCAAAACAGCAATGAGGTACCTTCTCATGCCACAAAAATTGGCATACATCACCAAGAACAAGAACAATCAGTGCTGGCTGGGATGTGGGGAGAAAGGAACTCTTATTCACTGATTGTGGGAATGCTGTCTAGTCCAGCCTTTATGGAAAACAATATAAAGATTCCTCAAAAAACTTGAGCTCCCATATGATCCAGCTATACCACTCCTAGGGATATACCCTAGGAACACAAAAATACAATACAAAAATGCCTTTCTGCACACCTATATTCATTGCAGCGCTACTTACAATAACCAGAATCTGGAAACAACCAAGATGCCCTTCAACAGATGAATGGCTAAGGAAACTGTTGTACATATACACAATGGAATATTATACAGCCATCAGGAGAAATAAAGTCATGAAATTTTCCTATACATGGGTGGACATGGAAACTATTGTGCTGAGTAAATAAGTCAGAGAGAGAGAAAAAGAGAGAGAGAGATTGACACAGAATAGTTTCACTCATCTATGGGTTTTAAGAAAAAATAGAAGACATATAGTAATGCCCAGAGACAATAAAGATGAGGGCTAGAAGGACCGGCTTATGATATGAAGCTTACTACAAAGAGTGGTCAGTGTAGTTAGAGAAATAACGACACTAACAACTATCATGACAATGTTAATGAGTGAGAGAAGTAGAATGACTGTCTTGAAATCAGGCAGGGTGGGGAAGGAGGGAGATGGGGGGCATTGGTGGCGGGAAGGTTGCACTGGTGAAGCGGGTGTTCTTTTTATGCCTGAAACCCAACTACAAGCATGTTTGTAATCATGATGTTTAAATAAAGATATTGACTTAAAAAAACTTTGAGATAATTAAAAAAATTTATCTTGAAAGTTCTCAGGAGACCATATGGGAAAAATGGTTCTTAGTTGATTTTCCTTTGAGTAAGAGTTTTTACTTATACCATTAATGACTTTGTAAGTTAGCAAGTAACATTCATGTTCAAGGTAAATATTAAACTCAGGGTAATATTAAATTTTTGGAAAATTACTATTTGGTGAAGCAAGCAGTAATTGTTTAGAGGACTTGTTACTAAGATTAAGGGTAAAAATCACCCTTTTGATAGTTTATTACATTGTGGGTAGATTGTTTCTTCTCTGGATTGGTTTTCTGACTAACTCTGACAAGGAGATTGTTAAAAAAAAAATCTTTAGGGGCCGGGCGGTGGCGCTGGAGGTAAGGTGCCTGCCTTGCCTGTGCTAGCCTAGGACAGACCGCGGTTCGATCCCCTGGCGTCCCATATGATCCCCCAAGAAGCTAGGGGCAACTTCTGAGCGCATAGCCAGGAGTAACCCCTGAGCGTCACAGGGTGTGGCCCAAAAACCAAAAAAAAAAAAAAAAATCTTTAGCCACAAACCCTCAAAATGCTTAGGTGTAAGACACTAGGAAACTCTTTCCAGCATTCTGGGAACTCAGTATTTAAAATGAGATCCAGAGACCTGTGGCCAAGCCCTGGTGCAGAACATTTCAGAGCTGTTGCAGCAGAATGTGTGGCTGTTTGGGCTGGACTCACGTGTGTGATTGCTCCATTGCAGATCGCAGTGGTCATGGGCTCCTGCACGGCTGGAGGAGCTTACGTGCCCTCAATGGCCGATGAAAACATCATCGTACGCAAGCAGGGCACCATCTTCTTGGCAGGACCCCCCTTGGTAAGGACATACTCTTGATTATTTGGAGTAAAGTAAGTGTATGATGACATTTACCATTCTGACATCAAAACTTAGTTTTTAAATTTTGAGGTCACATCTCAAACTGGGGGATATTCCTGGCTCTGTGCTCATGTGAGGGTCTCTTCCAGCAGTGTTTGGATGTACACTGTGCTGGGAATTGAATTGGGGGTTGGCTGCATTCAAGGCAAGTGCTTTAACCCCTGTTCTGTCTCTTCAGCTCTCCCTTCCTCCTTCCCTTCCTTCCTTTCTTCCCTCCCTCCTACCTTCTCTTCCCTCCTGCCAATCCTTCCTTCCCTTTCTTCCCTCCTTCCCTCCCTCTTCCTCCCTCCCTCTTCCTCCCTCCCTCCCTCCCTTCCTCCCTCCCTCCCTCCTTCCCTCCCTCCTTCCCTTCCTCCCTCCCTCCCTCCCTCCCTTCCTCCCTTCTTCCCTTCCTTCCTCCCTTCCTCCCTCCCTCCCTTTTTCCCTTCCTCCCTCCCTCCCTCCCTCCCTCCCTTCCTCCCTTCCTTCCTCCCTTCCTCCCTCCCTCCCTTCCTTCCTCCCTTCCTCCCTCCCTTCCTCCCTCCCTTCCTCCCTCCCTCCCTCCCTCCCTCCCTCCCTCCCTTCCTTCCTTCCTTCCTTCCTTCCTTCCTTCCTTCCTTCCTTCCTTCCTTCCTTCCTTCCTTCCTTCCTTCCTTCCTTCCTTCCTTCCTTCCTTTCTTCCCTCCTTCCCTCCTTCCCTCCTCCCTCCTTCCCTCCTTCCCTCCTCCCTCCCTTTCTTCATTCCTTCTCTCTTTTTTTTAAAGCAATTCAAGGATTTAATAAAAGTTTAAGAATTCACATGACAAGTGACCAAGATTTTGTGGAGTTTACCATTTGCTTTTTTTCCCATTTATCTTATCATGCTACTACCTGAGTGTTTCTGTCAATTCCCCAATCCCCAACATTTTCTAGTCTATGGTTATATGAACAGATTCTACAGTTGTCTAGAAAACTTACTTTTACATAAGCTACATGGCTAACACTAAAATTTTAATATATATATATATATATTTTTTTTTTTTTTTTTTTGGTTTGGGGGCCACACCTGGTGGTGCTCAGAGGTTACTCTTGGCTCTGCACTCAGAAATCACTCCTGGCAGGCTCGGGGGACCATGTGGGATGTCGGAGATTGAACCTAGATCTGTCCCAGGTTGGTTGCATGTAAGGCCTGAACCCAGGTCCATCCCAGGTTGGCCGCATACAAGGCAAACACCCTACCGTTGTGCTACATCTGCTTCATCTATGAACTTTCCCCTTATCCTTAAGTACATATACTTTTAATTTGTCCATTATTCTAGAGAGGTATAGCATTTTTCTAATTTCCCCTTTTTTGTATGGGTACAGAAGAGAAACAAACACATGTGTTGTGTTTAGTCACTCTGGATTGCTAAAGTATATTTTCCAATAATCCTCTTAAGGAGGGGATGCAAAAGATAAAGACTTTGAACTCTTCAATATCAAAAAATATCTTTGTTTTGCCTTCAGATTTAAATGTTTGGTGGGGTAGAGGATTCTAGGCTTAAAGCCTTTTCCTGTAGAAGAATAATGTTGGCCCATTTACTTCTAGCATCCTGAGTGCCCAATGATAAATTGGCCATCATCCAGATTCTCATACCTCTATAAATTTTTCTCTCTCTGGAAAGCTATAAGATTTTGTCTTTGTCATGAGAATTTCAAAACGTCATTAAGATGTGTCTTGGGGTGAGTCTGTTTGCATCAAATTTACTAGGAATTCGATAGGCACTAACAATCTCAAGAATGGAATTTTTCTTGAGTTCTGGGAAATATTTTTGATTATTTCCTTGATTATATCTTTTGCTCCATATTTTTATAATTTTCTGGAATTCCAATCAAACAAATATTGGTACTTCTGGATTTAGCCTGGATGTTTCTTAGCTTTACATCATTGATGATGTGCTTGGCCATTTGTATTACAGCCATGAGTTCCTGGATTTATCTTCAATCTAATCATTCTTTTAGATTATTCATTCTCAATTCAAAAATGTCTATTCTTTTTTTATTTTTTGGTTTTTGGGTCAGACCCAGCAGTGCTCAGGGGTTACTCCTGGCTCTGTGCTCAGAAATCACTCCTGGCAGGCTCTGGGGACCATGTGGGATGCCGGGATTCGAATCACTGACCTTCTGCATGCAAGGCAAATGCCTTACCTCCATGCTGTCTCTCCAGTCCCTCAAAAATATCTGTTCCCCTTAGCATTTATAGAGTTCTTATTTGCAAAACTTCTGGGTGATAAAATTTAATATTTCCAATTCCTTTTTGTAGCTCTTGGAAGATCCTAATAATGCTTCCAAGGTCTTTTGTTTCTTGCATTGAGTCAGCGTTCTTTGTAAGGTTTTGATTTTCTTTTTCCTTAGTGTTGTTTGAGCAGTTCATGATTTCAGATGCAATACACTCATCAGACCAAGAGTGCCTCTTCTGCTCATCATAACTAATCTCTACTAATGAAAAGCCAGAGGTGAAAGCAGGAGTTGAAGAGAGTGCCCCATTTCTCTGACTGCTGTGCCCAGCTGTCTCCCCGTGACTGTCTCAGCTCCAGACTCTGAATCTACTACAGTGTGATCATGATGACTAGAGTCATCAAATAGTATTCATCAAATACTGATACTTCTTCCTCCTCCTCCAACTCAGAGACCTCTTCATTCCCCTCTTCCACATCCTCCTCTACTTCCTCCTCCTCTAACTCTAAGCTTTCTTCTTCCACCCCCAGAACTGAGGTCATCTCCTTCCTCCTCAAATTCCAAGGCTGCTTCTTACCTGCTTCAGTTTTGAGTCCTCTAGCTCTAAGGTCTCTATCTTCTCTGAATCTCCTTTCTCCTTCCCAACAGAAGACTCCTGCTCTCTCTTGACTTAGCAGCCTTCACCTCTTTAATAAATAGAAAGTTCAAGCCATCATTGGTGGGTTCCCCCAATTTGACACTTGGAGTCTGTTATAGTTTGATCCATTTTTTTCTTGAAACCTGTATCTTCTTCCTCGCTTTTCTTTCTTCCTCTCTAGGAGTCCTTTCAGCAGTTCTCTCATAAAAGGCTTTTGGCTTTCAAATTTGCTGAGGCTTTGCAGTTCAGAGAAGATACTCATTTCACCATCACGTTTAAAGCTAATTTAAATTGGCAGACAAACTCTGGAACAAAACCATTTTTCCTTAGAAGGTTCAAGACAAGCTTCCATTGCTTGCTAATATCAAGTGTTGCTGATGAAAGGTTGGCTGCCAACTGGAACACTGCCCCTACATTGGTCAATTCATTTTCTTCTTCGAAGGCTTTTGGAATTTTTTTCCTTTATTTGTGAAATTATGAAGATTTTTTTCTCTCTCATTTCTTTGACCAGTCCATCCTCTCTAATCTCTCTGCTTTCTTCTATAACTTTATTGAACATGTTGCAATCTTTCTCGCTCATAGCTTCTTGCATTCATTTTTATGATCTTGACATTTTCTGGTGTATTCTTGAACCATTCCTTGTCTTGGTAAATTCTATGCTTCTCAGCTTTTTTTTTTTTTTTTTTTTTTTTAAGTTTTTGGGTCATACCCAACAGTGCTCAGGGATTAGTCCTGGCTCTATGCTCAGAAATCGCTCCTGGCAGGCTCGCGGGACCACATGGGATGCCGGGATTTGAACCACCATCCTTTTGCATGCAAAGCAAACACCTTACCTCCATGCTATCTCTCCGATCCTGCTTCTCAAGATTGCTTTACTTTTAGAGTTATTGCCTATTTTCTCTACCAGCCCTCAATTCCATGAGACTAAATGCTTTCTTTGTTGTAATTTTTTTCTTGTACTAATTTTTTTGGAATTTTTCACTTCAGACATTACATTCATTCCTGAAATTTTATCTACTTCATCCAAAAGCGATTCCTTCATCTCTTCAAACATTAAGCCCAGATCTTCCATCAAATCTTTAATCATCTTTGTAATAATTGCTGACATAACTCTGAATTTTAAACTCATTATCTGAGCCATTTCCTGGTCATTTTCTAGCTTTTTTTTTTTTAGCTTTTTGGGCCACACAGGGTGATGCTCAGGGGTTACTCCTGGCTATGCACTCAGAAATTGCTCCTGGATTGGGGGACCATATGAGACATCAGGGGGATTGAACTGCAGTCTGTCCTAGGTTAGTGCAAGCAAGGCAAATGCCCTACCACTTGTGCCACTGCTCTGTCCCCATTTTCTAGCAAATTAATGTTTTCTGTATGGTTGGTATCCTCCTGCTTCTTTGTAAGTCTAGGAATTTTGGATTGCACAGAGGACATTGCAGATGTTGTCAAAATAGGATTGTCTTGTTTTTGTTTTTGGGTCACTCCCAGCAGTGCTCAGGATAGTAACTCCTGCTTCTATGCTCAGAAATCGCTCCTGGCAGGCTCAGTGGACCATATGGAATACTGGGATTCGAACCACTGCCCTTCTGCATGCAAGGCAAACACTTTACCTCCATGCTATCTTTCCAGCCCAAAATAGGCTTTTTGTTTTCTGGAGAGAAATGTTTGCTTTTCCAGGCCTGTGAGCTTTCCCAAACTCATTTTTAAAATCAATACCTGGAGTGGAAGGGCTCTTTCTTGCGTGCGTCTTTCCTCTCCCATCCCACCTCCTCTTCCTTCTTTTCTCTTTTCCCTTTCATTTGCCTTTCCTCCTTCCCTCCCTTTTCTTTTTATAACTTCAACAGAATATCCTTTGCTTTTTGAATATTAAAACAAATTTTATTTAAAATATTATGTTGGGGCCGGAGCAAAGGTGTAGGGCTTTTGCCTTGCATGCGGCCTCCCTGGGATGGACCTGCATTCGATCCTTGACATCCCATATGGTTCCCCGAACCCACCAGGAGTGATTTCTGAGTGCAGAGCCAGGAGTAACCCCTGAGCACCACCAGATGTGGCCCCAAAACCAAAAAAAAAAAAAGTTATAAAGACATTATGCTTGAACCTAAAATCAATGTTTTCCAAATAATTGTGTTAACTTAAATAACTATTATTGAAGATGACATAAGCCTAAAAATTTACCATTGCAATATGATAAAAGTTTCAGGGATCAGTTGGAAAGCATTGGGACTATTAATGATTTCTTTAGCCACATATTTTAACTAGCTTTGGCTAATGAGAGGACAATTTATCCCAAATTTACTTTTTGTAGTTAAATGTGATTTCATGGTGAGTTCTTGTTTATTTTTCATTAGAAAATGAGTAAACAAATTACTGCACTTTGAGAATGTCTTTTGGGGACTGTAAACCATAATCCTAATAATGGAATCCTGCTGAATGTTTTCATAAAAACAACATTATCTTCTCTGTCATGCAACAATTTGAGGTCTGGTTATGGTCTTTGGATTCCCTATCACTGGAAGATGATACTTACTGGTTCATACTTCTTTGGGTTGATTAATTTGGGTTTTCCTTCAGCCTACCACTGAAAGATCATGTTTGTAGATAGAGAAAAGCAGCTGCATGAGAATTCTATTGTTTTACTGAAAGTTAAGAGAAAAACCTTTGTGGTTTTATGCATCATGCGATATTGAGTTGCTCTAATTTAAAGTTTGGAAAAATGCATAGTAATAAGACAAGTTTTTGAAGGAACTTTTGTTCTCTTTTATCTTTTGAACTCATTATTTAGTAGAATGAGCTGTCTTAATTTGCTTTCTTTGACTTTTATCTTTACACGTATCATAAGATCAAACTTGTTGTGGGTGTTGAAATATTCACCGATGACAAATCATTATTTTTTTCAGTTGATAGCAGTCAGACCCCTGAAAATAAATATAGCTTCTCTGCTATTTATTTTAAAACACCTTGGATATACTGGCAACACTGGTAATTTGTTATTGTCTGGACTGAATATTGTTTTAAAGTAAAGTTTTTGGGTAAAGGAGAACCAGGAATTCAGTTCTTAGAGTAAATTGGATGTGACATTTTTCATATCTCTCCCTGTGAAATGATATTTAAGACAGAGCTTTTGATCTAGTGAATAATAAGCTATTTTTAGGTGTATTTTTAGGTCACTGTTCATTATTCTAAGGAAAGTCTTATTTGAAGAAAAAAATCAAATTAATCAACCCAAAGAGGTATGAATCAATAAGTAATTCCTAAGGGTTTCAGTTGCATGTACCCCTAAATGATTTTCCTTTCTTCTTCCTATTAGATTTTCGCAGACTATAATTAAGTCATAATTAATTCATTATATAATGTTTCTTTCTTTTTGGCCAGGTTCAACAGAATTTTTGATGTAGGTAGTCTTAGAAATTTCCAGCTCCCTCACTGAAAGTATTGAACCAATTTTAAGAGGTTATTTCTGATAGTTAACTGGAATTTTCTTGTTTGTTTTGGGGCCTTATCTGCAGTGCTCAGGGGTCACTCCTGGCAGGCTCAGAGGACCATATAGGATGCTGGGGATTGATCCCAGGTCAGCAGCATACAAGGCAAATGCCTACCCATTGTACTATCATTTTAGCCCCTGATAATTGGAATTTTTGGGCACAGACAAAAATAAACAAAATCAGAAAACAACCAAAATAAAATACCCCTCAGTACATTTATGGAGTGTTCAAATGAATAAATCCATTCTTGCCATTAAAAAGCTTCCTGTAGGGTCAGCGAGATAGCATGGAGGTAAGACGTTTGCCTTCCATGCAGAAGGACAGTGGTTCAAATCCCGGTATCCCATATGGTCCCCCGTGCCTGTCAGGGGTGATTTCTGAGCATAGAGTCAGGAGTAACCCCTGAGCGCTGCCGGGTGTGGACCCCCCTCCCAAAAAAAAGAAGCTCCCTGTATAAATAAAGGAAGTGACAGGGACTGGAGAGATGGCATGGAGGTAGGGCGTTTGCCTTGCATGCAGAAGGATGGCGGTTCAAATTCCGGCATCCCATGTGGTCCCCCGAGCCTGCCAGGAGTGATTTCTGAGCACAGAGCCAGGAGGAACCCCTGAGCGCTGGTGGGTGTGGCCCCCAAACCATAAATAAATAAATAGATAGATAAATAAATAGATAAATAAATAAATGGAAATGACAAAGAACCATGGGGGGGAAAACATTGAAACACAGTCTATCAAAAAAAAAAAAAAAAAGAAACACAGTTTATCAAGTGTCACATGAAGCTTAAGTGAACCTTTGAACCACAGATGCTCAAGCTTGCTCAGTTAATACTATGGGTAGACAGTTGATGATAACATGGCTTGGGCAGTTGAGGGAAAGTCACTTGGGGTCGGGATTAAGGATAAGGGATGTGGGGCCGGCGAGGTAGCGCTAGAGGTAAGGTGTCTGCCTTGCAAGTGCTAGCCAAGGAAGGACCATGGTTCTATCCCCTGGCGTCCCATATGGTCCCCCCAAGCCAGGGGTAGTTTCTGAGCGCTTAGCCAGGAGTAACCCTTGAGCATCAAATGGGTGTGGCCCAAAAAACCAAAAAAAAAAAAAAAAAAAAAAGAATAAGGGATGCAGTGGGTGGGTGAGAAGGAGCCTAGCAATGGGGACAATACACAGAGATACTTCACAACAGCTGTTCCAGGGGAAGGAGCATTGGGTGTGCAGGCACATAGTGCCTGGATTCAAAACAGGCTCCAGTTTTTTCCCTTGGTGTATGGACATGTTGCTTTGTGACTTGAGTTTTGATTTTCCTTCTGTGGACTACAGAGACTTTGATCTAAGTTTGCTTGATGCAGGAGAATGAGGACACACATTGTTCCTGGCTCCAAGGATGAGCAGTGCTAGGGACAGTGCACTAGGAGACGCTAAGGTTCAGAGAGCATTTGTCTGTCTCATGGGTTGGTTTCACTGTCCACATTTGTGCTTCTGGTCATAGGTTAAAGCCGCAACTGGAGAAGAGGTGTCTGCAGAGGACCTAGGAGGTGCTGACCTTCACTGCAGGTGAAACAGAAGTGATTGTTTATCCTCAGGGCTGCTTTCCCCCCCCCCCCCCCCCGAAAGAAGTTTGAAATGGCTGTTTTCCAAGTTGCAAACTTGCCAGCTCAAACCACAGTTTTGTTGTTCTGCCATGTGGCTATTTTAGGGTTCAACTGTCAAAACTCTAGTAATGAATTTTCAAGCTGGAGCAGCAGCTTTTCTGTTAACATTTGAGACTTGGGAGTGAGTTTTATTTGTCTGACACGCTCCCACCAATGCCTGTTATGTGCCAGCTGTGTTCTGAGTATCTGGTACAGGAGACTGGGAACCACCTTTGCCTTCAAGAGCTCATCTTTAGACCAGAGGTCCCAAAATCACTTGACCTACTGCTTCCTTTTCTGAAAAGGAAAAAAAAAAACTCAGCAAACCCCCCAGAAATCTACCTTGAAATGAATAGACATTCATTCCTGTGAAATAGACCCATTGCACAGGAGGCTACAACTGCCCTCTGGATCATTTCAGCATCCCTGGAATTGCTCATGTTTGGAAAAGTGGTCCAGCCAGCGAGGCAGGAGATTAATATTTTTCCCCTTCAAAAATAGAAAAGAGGGGCTGGAGCGGTGGTGCAAGCAGTAAGGTATCAGCCTTGCCCGCGCTAGCCTAGGACGAACCATGGTTCCATCTCCTGGTGTCCCATATGGTCCCCAAGCCAGGAGTGATTTCTGAGCGCATAGCCAGGAGTAACCCCTGAGCATCACCAGGTGTGGCCCAAAAACAAAACAAAACAAAACAAAAAATTAGAAAAGAGAAGAAATATGTGATCAGTAGTGTGAGAGCCAGAGAAGGGGTCAGACCTGAGGCTGCACGTATCAGGGCTCCATCACTGTAACATTACTGGGTTACTGAATGTCTTCAGATGAACTGTGGCTTGAAACAGATCACAAGAGAAATGGATTCTTTATTTTTTTGTTCTTTTGGGCTACTGCTGGCAGACCTCAGGGCTTACTCCTGACTCTATACCCAGAGATTACTCTTGGCAGATTTGGGAGATGGAGTGGCAGGAAATTTATGGGGTGACAGGGTTCTAACCAAGGTCAGCTGTGTGTGAAACAAGTACCCTACCTGTTGTAATATGGCTCTAATGATAGTCCTGGAATGAATTTAAGTTTTCTTATTTTAATTTTTTTTTTTTTTTTTTTTTTTTGGTTTTTGGGTCACACATGGCAGCGCTCAGGGGTTACTCCTGGCTCTAGGCTCAGAAATAGCTCCTGGCAGGCTCAGGGGACCATATGGGATGCCAGGATTTGAACCACCGTCCTTCTGAGTGCAAGGCAAATGCCCTACCTCCATGTTATCTCTCCGCCCCCTTTTATTTTAAATTTTGAGCCACACCTGGCTGCCCTGGCTTCAGTAGTGCTGGACATAAGAGAAAGTGAACTAGTGGGTTTTATTATCAACAGATTCTAGAGAAAACACAGGCTATGCCTGAAGTGATCTCCTGGAGAGGGCAGAGAGTGATGCCCTGGCCTTAATGGGGCCTGTGGGTGGGGTGTTTGGTGTCACTAGATCAGAGTTAGATTGGTCCATTTAAAACCAAAGCACAGTTTGGGGAAGCTCGTTAGGCATCTTTGGCAATGGCATGTCAGGCCACGTGGGCACTGGGTGGCAGCAGAGACTGTTGACCACGAAGGTTGTGGGATTGTGTCTGGGCTTAGATTTGTTTGTGACTCTATACCTGGTCTTTGATAAGTGCTTAAGTTCTTTCTCTGTCTCTCTCTGTCTCTCTCCTCTCTTTAGAAGTACATATTTATGCTTTCAGGGGGCAAACAGTGGGGCATTTATCTTGCAGGTGACTGGGATAGACCCAGGTTCGTTCCCTGACATCCCATATGATCCCCGAAGCCTGCCAAGAGCAATTTTTTTTTTTTTTTTTTTTAGTTTTTGGGCCATACCCGGTGACACTCAGGAATTACTACTGGCTACTGGCTCTGCACTCAGAAATTGCTCCTGGCAGGCTCAGGGGACCTATGGAATTTCAGAGAACAAATCTGTATCTGTCCCAGCAGCATATGCAAGGCAAATTGCCCTACCACTATGTTATCACTCAGGCTCCATGAGCAATTTCTGAGCACACAGCCAGGAGTAACCCCCAAATACTGCCAGGTGTGGCTCAAAAAACAAACAAACGAAAAAGAACAAAAAAAGCAGTACATATTTATGCTTCTATGAGTAGTCAAATACAAACTTTTGTTTGTACTTTTATTTCCTCCACCAATGCACCTGAGACCTCTTGGACCCTGGCCCCCCCCCATCCTTTCATATCTGTATTTCTCCTCTTCCACTCATTTACTTTCCTTCTCCTCACTATAGTCTGGGACCAACAATATTTGAGACAACCCACATTTAGACCATTGCATTTCTTTGTGCAGTTATTCTAAATACCACATATAAGTGATATCTTTCTGTATTTATCCTTCTTCTTCTGGCTTACTTCATTCAGTATAATATCTTCCAGCTTCAAATTGCATGATTGCATCATTCCTTACAGCTATGTAGAATTCAGTTATATATATGTACTACATATTCATGGTACATATAAAAGAAAATAAAAGTACAAATAAAAGCTTTATTTTCAATACTTATTGACTTGGAAGTAGTTCCTTCAGCTTCTGTTGACTTAAGGAATTACTACCGTATTGCCAGGATTAGCAGTTATAGCTTTATGGTGTATGAAGCGTTAAGAGAAGGTCAGTCATAACTTAAGTGAAAGGAATAAAAGGATCAGTTTAGAGCACTGGAGGGCCAGAAAGGGGGGCAAACACGATCATTACTCTTATGTAGGAAAATTCAGTCTAGAGGAAGAGATAGGTTCAGTGAGAAACCAGCTTTCAGAAAAACTTCCAAAGACTGGGATTTCCTCCTAAATATCAAAATTGAGATTCCTCATAGAATAAACATGACTTTCCTCTCAGGCATATACTTTAGAATATGCATATACATATACAACATACATTTACAATATTAGGAAATCAACACAGTTTCATCTGAAAGCAAGCCCATATTTCATTCACACTGAACTTGAAATAGGCACTGCCTTGGTCCTAATCACTGCATCACTCTATCAGTGCCCCCTATTCTCCAGGGAGCAGAGGAGAGTGTCTTCGTGCTTTTGTGTGTGTTACTCTGACAGCTTCCTCTTGGGGAGTAATTGTTTTTGATGGTCCTCTGCAAATTTATTAGAAGTGAGAGCTATGGCTGGCATTTTTGTCAGAGGTTCAGTTAGGTGCAAGCATTTTGCTATGCTTGACTATTTCATAGAAGTTTAACTTGGCTTTTACCCCTTGCAGTTTATTTGAGGAGCATGAAGTTAGAAGTTAGAAGCTAGAAGTTCTCAGCAGTGAGACCCATGGTCATAGAAAAATGATATTGAGATAGAAACTGTGGATTATTTTTTTTTTTGGGGGGTGGCATACCTGGCATGTCTCAGGAAATATTCCTGGGTCTGTCTCAGGAATTACTCCTGGCAGTGCTTGGGGGGGCCATATGGAATGCTGGAGATCAAATCCAATTCTACCGCATGTAAGGCAAGCACCCTAACTGTTCTATTAATCTCTCTGGCCTGGAAGTGCGGTTTCTTATGCAGCTACAGGTGATTGTGCCTTTCCTGTTTGTAAAGCAGGGATAGCACTGCTTGGCCAGCAACATCAGAAGGATCAAGTTAGTTGGAGCTTAGATAGCTCACACAGCTGGAATACATACCTGGTGTTCATAGGCCTGGAGGGAGTTCAGTCACTGATCCTGCATCCACTAGGCTCAAGTATTGAACCTTTGAGACCAGCACAGCTGAACCAAGTTATTGCTGGAAGTGAGTGGCCCCTGGACCCTCTGATTCCCCTACAAAGTGAGACATACTTATTTGTTTTGGAAAGAAGAATCCTGTCAGTCTTAGATGGGAGAAGATATTTGGTCTTTCAGATATTTCCATTACCCGTATTTGATTGTTCCAGTGTGCTTTATTCTGTAGGAAGTCTGGTGTCACTGACTACTATGCCACGGACGATAACCACGCCCTTCACTTAACTAGAAAGATTGTGAGGAATCTAAATTATCAGAAGAAGCTGGATGTAAGTAGCACCTGTTTGCTCATATATTATTAAAAAGTATGGTAGCTTGTGGTGCTTTGAACCAGTCAGTGTGGGTTTTCTCTTTCTGCAGATCACTGTGGAGCCTTCTGAAGAGCCCTTATTTCCTGCTGACGAGTTGTATGGCATCGTGGGAGCTAACCTGAAGAGGAACTTTGATGTCCGAGAGGTGGGTGTATTGGTTATACTTTGAGTGTCTCTGTGCTGTATTTTCTGGGCTTCATTTTCCCTGCTGGCATCTGGTTAGCTAAGCTCCTGCTGAGGGACTCCTGTGGATAAAGGGAATATGGCTTTATGTATAGGTGGGAAGGGGCACAGGAAAAGTTGAAAGGCAGACAGGGTGGGGGAGCTGTTGATTATAGGAAAAGTTTGCTTGCAAAACAATAGAGTTGGGTTTGTTCATCAAGGATGCTCTGATTTTCTGGGAACTTCCAGAAGAATGTCCTAATTTTCAGCTATTTCTTTTTTTCCAGTGCTCTTAGTTTGGGAAATGGATAAAATATCAGTAAGCTGGTGAAAGGGATAAATAAACACTTTTAGATCATTGTGACATTAGGACAGATGAGACTTATGATCAGATACAGGTGTTGCTATGGTTACAGACTTCTGCCTGGCAGTTTGCATTGTTTGCATATAGCATGTAGTCTCTGTATTTCTCCAGCCCCATATCTAAACAGCAAGTTTGAAAATTGGGAAATTATCTAATATTAGGTTATAGGCTAGAAATTCTCAATTATTTTTATTTACTTTTCCACTTGATTATAATACTACATGCTAATTGTAAACAAAATATAGAACATACAAAAACTATAAAATTATGGTCCCCAAGCACCACCAGAAGTGGTTCTCAGTGCAGAGCCAGGAGTAAGCCCTGAGCACAACAGGCGTGGCCAAAATCCAAAATACAAAATTGCTTGACATTTTATCCAGAGAAAGCTTATATTTTGGTGTGTTTACTTATTTTGTAGGTAAACATTTTTATGTAGTTGAGAAACTGTAGATAAATATTTTCTCCCATAGGAATTTGTCTAATTTATATTTATAAATTTTATTTTTTCAACTTTCTGATTACATTTACAGTACCTTTTTAAGTCTGGTTGTTAAAGTTTAAGTCTCATGATTTCATTGTTATTGACTCTGGCTTGGATATTTAGTTCTGTGTTTTCTTACACCAACCAGTACCTGAGTTCTGATGTGTGTGTATATTTTTACACATGAATTTTTATTTTGTTTTGGGGCCACACTATGTGTGGTATTCAGGTCTTATTCCTGTCTCTATGCTCAGCAATCATTTTTGGTGGTCCTCAGGGGATCATAAGGGATGCTGGAGATTAAACTCTGGTAATTTGTGTGCAAGGCAAGCATCCTATCTGCTGTGCTACCCCAGCCCCACATGAGTTTTTTTATTCTACTTTTTTTCAGTTAAAATGTTTTTTTCATTTCCCCATTCATTTTTGAGGGCCTCTTGAGCAGTGCTAGAAGGCAAGGGCTTCACTGGCACTTTTTGGCCAACTGGGACCATTCAATGGCAGGGCAGAGGAAATGGTACTGCCGGGGTTGTGCAGTGCTGGGGATACCCGAGCCACTGCAGTGGTGCTTGGTGCCTTTCCATACTGAACCTCTTCATCCAGTGGTAGTTGAGCTACTGCAGTGGTGCTTGGTGCCCTCCCAGGCTGAACCCCTGCATCCAGGCAATGGTGGGGTTGAATACAGGTTGCATTGGTTACCCACATACCCTAACCAGTTTTTGACTGTCATTGCACTATTCTTTAAAAATTCCTCAGAAAGTCCAAAGACCCTAACTCTTATAATAGTGTCTGGCAACATGGTAGACTTGAATCAGCACCTTTTTATTATCTTATTCTTCTGAAAAAGGATGAATCAGACTTACCAGCATGCGACTGGTTTCTTAGTGGGACGACTGGAGGTCCAGTTGGTTCTTCACCTGCTCCTGGTGTGTGTTGCTTCATCTCAATGTCTTTGCTTATGTCTTATTCATCTCAATGTCTTTGCTGTGTCCAATATTCCCAGAAGTGAGAACTGATATTCAGAGGGGTTCATTAATAGATCCAGATCCAGGACGTCTTTCAGAGCTGTGTTCTGGGCTTTGAACCCATGGCCTTGGAGTTGCAGCCTTTTTTCCTGCATTCCATTGCTCGTCTGACTTTCAGACCATGCATTTGTGCACCTCTGTGTTCTGAGTCTTGCAGCCGGTCCATTAGTCTTTCACTGCTTTTCTGTGCCACATGGCGCTGTTGCTTTTACAGTGAAGTGTAAAATCAGAACCCTGTGTGTTTTCAGAGCCTCAAACCAGGCATGTCAAGTGAAATTCAGGTGAGAAGAGGTTATGTTGGAGATGAAATTTTGTGAAAGATACAAATTCACTCTGAATTCATTTTCCTTATAAATAACAGTGATAACAAAAGTTCTTTTTAAAATTAATGTAATTTCTCATGGGAATCTTTTTAATTTTAATCTTTTCTTTTAGGTCATTGCTAGAATTGTGGATGGAAGCAGATTCAATGAATTCAAGGCCTTATATGGAGAAACATTAGTTACAGGTATTAAAGTGACAAATAGAAAAAAAAAATTTTTTTTCAGCCACATCTGGTGATGCTTAGGGGTTACTCCAGGCTAGGTGCTCAGAAATTGCTCCTGGTTTGGGGGACCATATGGGACGCCAGGGGATCAAACCGTGGATCGTCCTAGGCTTGAGCAGGCAAGGCAGACACCTTATTGCTATGTATCACTGCTCTGGCCCCACAAATAGAAAATTTGAACATTTTCTGTTGCTTTGAAGAGAAAATGGTCCTTTATCTTGAGGTTTTTTTTTTTTTTTTTTTTTTTTTTTTTGGTTTTTGGGCCACACCCGGTGACGCTCAGGGGTTACTCCTGGCTATGCGCTCAGAAGTCGCTCCTGGCTTGGGGGACCATATGGGGCGCCGGGGGATCGAACCGCGGTCCGTCTCCTAGGCTAGCGCAGGTAAGGCAGGCACCTTACCTCGAGCGCCACCGCCCGGCCCCTATCTTGAGGTTTTTATGCACTTGACACAAAATAACTTTCTTTTTTATCTTCTTTGTTTTTGTTGGGTCATGCCTGTAAGTGTTCAGGTGTTATTCCTGACTCTGCATTCAGGAATTACTCCTGGCAGGCTCAGAGGACCTTACAGGATTCTGGGGTTCAAACCATGCAAGGCAAATGCCCTACCTATTACTCTTACTATTATATACTATTACTATATTACTATTACCTATTACTTGTCTTCCCAGCTCAAGCTTTGCTACTGAGAGTGGTACAGCTATGAGTCAGTATTCAGAAGGAACAGTTCTGAATAAAGATCATTTGTAGTTGAATAGCTTCATGAATCTACTGAGTTTAAAATGTTGACTCTTTGTTGTGAAGGAGACTTTTGTCTGTGGCTTGCTGGCATTAGCTGTATAAAAAAGATTTGACCACTGTAGAAATATTTGTCACTCTTTCTGTATTTCTGTATAACCATAATTTTTGCTGAAAGATTTAGCACTGTCTCCTTGGCTCTTTGCTCTCTAATTCACTCAGGAAGTTTTTTTTTTTTTGTTTTGTTTTGTTTTTTATATTTAATGTCTCAGAGCAAAGTAGAATTAGTTAAACCTCATGTCTATTGTGTAGGTCTGATGTAATAGTGTGTCAGATACAGATACCAGACCCATAATGATCTCCTTTGGACAAATGGCAGAACAAATTTCTTGAATTTCAAGTCAGATTTATAAAGACTCAAAAATGTGCTAGTCAAAGGAGCTAAAGTGATAGTATAGCGGGTAGGGTACTTGCCTTGCATGTAGCTGGCTTGAGTTGAATCTCTCACATCCCATTTGGTCTTTGAGCCTACCAGGAATGATCCCTGAGTGCCAAACCAGGAGTAAGCCCTGAGTACTGCATTGTGTGGCACTAAAAACAACAAAACAAAACATAGAAACCCCCCCTAAAACCCAAAATCCCAAACCAAAAACTGATAGTTAATCTGAAAAATTATAACTAAGTGGAAAAAACAGCCAAGGGAAAAATCTCCATTGCTAATGTACACTGAGACTGAAGGATTTAGATCTGAATTACGAGCAGGAGAAGAACTCAGAGAGCAGAATTTATGTCTTTGTGTTTAGGAGTTTTAAGTGTTAAAGGGCTTTTTGTTTGATATATAGACAGGATTTGCCAATGAATAAATAGTTCAGGATGTAATAGCTGTCATCCTGCAGCTGTTTCCAACAAGTGAGAACTGTTTCTGCTTGTTTCTCAAAGCAGGGCAGGTTGTCCTTGGCACCCATTCTGTGTGCTCTGTATTTTTGTCTTTTTGTTTGTTTATTTTTGGGCCATATCTGGTGGCACTCAGGGTTAATCCTAGCTCCACGCTCAAAAATCGATCCTGGCAGGCTCAGGGGACCATATGGGATGCTGGGAATCGAACCCAGGTCCATCCTGGGGGGCCGCATGCAAGTCTAATGCCCTACCGCTGTGCTATCTCTATGGCCCCATGCTCTGTATTTTGCCTAGGAGACATACATCTTTGTCTCTAGAATATCAGAGCATTTTCCTCATGGGGCCTGGGTTTCAGATAAGACTGGGGACAAGGAAGGTGAGTGAAAGGAGAGGTAAGAGAGGGCAGGAGAGGCCAGAGTGATAGTACAGTGGTAGGATATTTTCCTTAAGGCCAACTCGAGTTTGATCCCTGGTACCCCAAATTGTCTCCAAGCAGCATCAGGAGTAATTCCTGAGTGCAAAGCCAGGAGTAAGACCTGAGCATTTTGTGATCCAAAATTAAAAAAAAATAAAAGATGGAAGAGAGGGCAGGTTAGGTTATCTGAGTGTGAGGAGATGAGTAAGAGGTTAAGAGAGAACATGAGAGAAACCAAGGGTGAGGTCTGACAGGGTGAGGAAGTCAGTGGGTAATCAACAGATTTTTTTTCAGAGATGAGGTATCTCCAGTGCCCTTCAAGATTTCCTCCTGAAGGAAATGTACATGTACAGACCCTACAATTTCCTGGACATTCACTCTCCTATTTGTTCCAGAGGAAGTTGGTAAAGATGCTTCCTTCATAGATGACTCTAGAGTAGCATGGAAAGTGCCCAGAGAACCCTGGAAGGACTGAAGACTGGGTCTCATGGTCTCAGTAGGGGACAAAGGAGAGTGCACCTGTAGGATCGCACCTGATATGTGAAGAGGTGTGCCAGCTTCTCCACTCTCTGTCCTGGACAGAACTCAGTGGAGGTCCTGAGCCTGTAGAACAATCCTGGCCCCAGCAACCCCTCTGTAATCAGTGCTCTCAGCACACACAGCCAAATTGGGGTCTAGGTCTAAAAGACTGAGGGAAATCTAAGGTGTCTTCCAGTTAGTGTTTCAGTTTATGGTATCAAATAGAACATGATATAAAGAAATATTGAGTCAGTGCAATGTTCCAGTAAAGAATAAAGTCTCATCTTTGTGCTTCTTTTGTTTGTTTTTGCTTTTGGGTCACATCCAGTGGTATTCAGGGATAATTCCTGACTCTGCTCAGGGCTCATTCCTGGTGGATATAGTAGGCCATATGGGGTGCTAGGGATTGAAGTCTGCTACACTTCTTCCCTACTCACCACTGTGCCTCAAAGGCACATCTTTTTTAAGACTGAACTTAGAATTGTTTTACATTCTCTCTTACCCATTAGGTTTCCTTCAACAATTTTTGGGCACTTGCTTTGTATCAAGCACCACACACTGATGTCTTAGTGATAGCCTGTCCAGAGGCTTGAAGACAGAGGTTCATTCTATTCACTTTGGTAGAAAGTTTGCTTGTGTCTGTTCTCTTGAGCATATTTATGGCTCTGAGATTCCAAGTTTTTTGGCACCTGATCTCAGTCCCTCAGTCCTAAATGTGTCTTTTATTTATTTATTTATTTATTTATTTATTTATTTATTTATTTATTTATGTTTTTGGGTCACACCTGGCAGTGCTCAGGGGTTTCTCCTGGCTCTATGCTCAGAAATCGCCCCTGGCAGGCACAGGGGACCAAATGGGATGCCGGGATTTGAACCACCATCCTTCTGCATGAAAGGCAAATGCCTTACCTCCATGCTATCTCTCCAGCCCCCTAAATGTGTCTTTTAAATGACTGGTAGAGTCCTTTGTTAGGCTAGGTTCCTTAGAGTGACAAAATAATCCCTTGCTGCAATCCCTTACAAGCTAATGGGGTGGGTTTTTTTTATTTATTTTTAAATTTTTATTTTTAAACTTGATTGATTGGTTGGTTTCTGGGCAACATCTAGTGGCTCAGGGGTTATTCTTGGCTCTGCACTCAGAAATTTCCTCTGCCGGACTGGGGGACCACACGGGATGCTGGGAATCGAATCAGGTCCCTTCTGGGTCAGCCGCATGCAAGGCAAACACTCTATGACCGTGCTATCTCTCTGGCCCCTTATTTATTTATTTGTTTGTTTGGTTTGGTTTTGGGGCCACACCTGGTGATGCTCAGGATTTACTATTGGCTATGTGCTCAGGGATTAGGGGACCATATGGGACACTGGGAATTGAACCTAGGTCTGTCCTGGGTCAGCTGCATGCAAGGCAAACGCCCTACCACGGTGCTAACGCTCCAGCCCCTAGATCCTTATTTTTTAATTTTTATTGAGTACAATGTGAATTACAAGTCTGTCACAGTTATATTTAAGGTATGTCGTGACAGTGAACTAGAGCAATACCCACCACCAGTGTTGACCTCCCTCTGCCTCTGTTCCCAGCAAGCATCCCATACTTCCACTAATGGTGTGTTTTTGTTTGTTTTAGTCTTCTCTTTTTATTTCTGCACTTGTGTGTGTAGAAACAGTTTCATAAAGGTAGGGTAGTGAAAATGGTGAGATCTAAAGAAAATTTTTGGTAAGGAGAAAGAAAAAAAAATTCAAAGATAGGAAAGTGAAAGTGGCAGGACTCATTCCTCCAGGCAGCTTAAATAGTGCTCAGAGCTTACTCTTGACTCAGAGGTCACTCCTGGCTTGTCTTGAGAGGATCATATATGCAGTCCTGGGATCAAATCCGGGTCAACCATGTGCAAGACATTTGTCTTAACCCCTCTACTGTCTCTCTGACCCCTTAATTGGGTTTCTTCCTTTAAATTTGGTTGCTATTGACTTGAGTGACTTTGCTTTTTTTTTTTTTTTAATTGCCTATATTGGGTTATTTCATTCTGTTTCAAGGGTCTGTCATAACCACAAAAATTTCCCCCTTCATCCGCTAAAACTGGCCAGTAGCTAGCTCTACCCGAGTCATACTGGCTCTGTACCTTTGATTTAATGTGTTTCAGAATCTTCCTAGTGGCTGATAGTAGTAGGCATTCAAGTATATATTACAGTGAATGAGTAGATAACACAGCACATCAATCATTTAACTGAACCAATCATTCAGGCAATAGATAACTTGATACATAAAAGAACCGTTTTATATTTTATTTTACTGACCATTGTGGCAGTATGGTGTGTGTGTGTGTGTGTGTGTGTGTGTGTGTGTGAGATGACAGCAGTAGGGAGTGGGTGGTTGTGGGCACCAAGGAGGGAACTCAGGATCTTGCTTGTGAAAGGCCTGTGCTCTGCTGCTTCAGCTTCTTACTTTCTCAACATAACTCTTTTAAGAGGGGCCAGAGAGATAGCACAGTGGTAGGGCATTTGCCTTGCATGCGGCCAACCCCAGACAAACCCCATTACACGTGACTATGCAATCCTGAGTGTAGAGCCAGGCATAATCCGAGCATCACTGGGTTGGCCCCAAAGCAAAACAATATATGAGTATGTCTTTTCCTTGTGATTTGGAGTCCTATGAAATACATAAATCTTTCTTCAATTTTTTTCTTTTGAGGATTTGCCAGAATATTTGGATACCCAGTAGGTATCATTGGAAATAATGGTGTTCTCTTCTCTGATTCTGCACAGAAGGTAAGTACTGTTAGAAATATTTCAGGGTATCTGATTCAATATTATTTAATATGAAACTTAATTTTTTTTGTTTTGATTTTGGGTCACACCTGGTGGCACTCAGGGGATACTCTTGGCTGGCTCGGGGGCCATATGGGGTGCCGGGATTTGAACCAGTCTGTCCTGGGTTGGCTGCATGCAAGGCAAACACTACCACCGTGCTATCTCTTTCGCCCCGAAACTTAATTATTAATAAGGATTTTTTTGTTTTTGGACCACACCTGGGTGGCGCTCAGGGGTTACTCCTGGCTATGCATTCAGAAATTGCTCCTGGCTTTGGGGGATCATATGGGATGCCAGGGATTAATCCCAGATTCATCCTGGGTCAGCTACGTGCAAGGCAAATGCCCTACCATTGAGCTATTGTTCCAGTCTCTAAGTTTTATTATTATTTAGTTTTATTATTAACTTAATATTAAACTTTACTTATGGAGGGCAACTAATGAATGAAATGTATTCTTTTTTTTTGGGGGGGGGTCACACCCGGCAGTGCTCAGGGGTTACTCCTGGCTCTATGCTCAGAAATCACTCCTGGCAGGCTCGGGGGACCATATGGGATGCCGGGATTTGAACCACCAACATTCTGCATGAAAGGCAAACGTCCTACCTCCATGCTATCTCTCTGGCCCCATGAATGAAATGTATTCTATAAAAACTTTGAACTTTGAAATATTTACCCAAATCAGATGGCAGAGGGTGGTGTGTGTGTGTGTGTGTGTGTGTGTGTGTGTGTGTGTGTGTGTGTGCGTGTGTGTGTGTGTGTGTGTGAGATTGGTCCCTATTCAGGTGATTTTAACATATACTTAATCTGTTTCATTTCATCATCAGTTTATCATTATTCTTTTTAGGAATGGGAAGATTTATTATTGCTCTCTGATTTCTTTACTTCTCTTTGTTTACAGCATTAGAGAGCTTTGAAGGCTTACCTCCTCACCTTTCTCTTTGTTACTCTCATACCACCGTCACATAAAATCTCTTATTCCATCTACTGCTCCATCTGTTTCCCTCTGGGAACCTCCAGCATTTCAACTGAGTCTAGGATTAATTTTGTTGGTTTTTGCCAGCATGATTGCTTATTCAGATGTGACGAATGAAACCATTCAGTGATGTCTTCCACTTCCTTATTTCACTCAGCTCAGTCTTCTCAGATTCCAGCCATGTTCTGTGAGAACCAGTATCATATATTGTGGGTTAGGAGTGTTCTACTGAGTATATGTACCTCAGTTTCTTTGCCCATTATTACCTGTGGATGGGAAATTAGAGGAGTCCCAGATTTTGTCTATTGTGAATATGCTATAGACATAGGGGCAATAAGTGACCTTGCAAGTTAGTGTTTTATATTCTTTTGGATAAACACCCAGAGCGGTATTGCTGAGACATATAATATTTTTAATTGGTCTTGGATTTTGTTTTATTTTTCTATGGTTTATTTATTTAACAATAGTACTATTATTATTTTGGCTTGGAGGCCATGCCTTGCTTTGCTGAGGGCTTACTTCTTTTTCTTTGGAGGGGTCACACCCAACTCCTGGCTCTATGCTCAGAAATCACTTCTGGCAAGCTCGGGGGACCATATGGGATGCCAGGATTCGAACTGCCATCCTTCTGCATGCAAGGCAAACGCCTTACCTCCATGCTCTCTCTTTGGCCCGAGGGCTTTCTTCTGACTCAGCACAAAGGAAGCACTCCTGGTGGGTTTGGGGAGACCATTTGGCAAGCCAAGGATAGAACTGGATCCTCCACATGCAAGGCAAACACCCTACCTGCTGTAGTATCACTCTGGCCAGTACCAACATTATTCTTTCATATGTGTAGTGCTACTGCCCTATCCTGCCACAGAATTCCTAGACTCCTTCATTAGTCCAGGATTTCCCCAATAGATAAACCCCAGCTCTTAATTCACAGGATTGTTTTTAATTGAGAGTTGGATTTTATTTGTTTATATTTGTTTTGGGGCCACATCTGGTGGTGCTTAAGGCTTACTCCTGGCTCTGCTCTCCGGAATCATTTCTGATAGGCTTGATGGACCATATATATGGTCTCTATGGGGTGTCAAGAATCAAGCCAAGGACTGTGTGCAAGGCAAGTACCTTTCCTGCTGCACTATTGCTCTTGCCCCTGGGAGTAGATTTTAAAAGAGGGAACTCTGGAATATCTTTTGGCATAGTATTCAAAACCATTCATTATGTCTAGTTGACCTAAGTAGGAATACTTGTACATACTTGATAAGATGTTTTCCTGAGTAAAAATGGTTTAGCCATAGCTCTTTAAATGGTGAAGAAATAATAATAAGGTTAAGGTTCTATTCCCAACACAGGTAACAGGTCATTCAACTCTTTCTTAGCCAACTGAGGGAAAACTCATCTTCTGTTTCTGTATTCTTTCATTCTATTGTTTCCCCATTATGATTCTTCTTTTTATTTTTTTCCCCATGTACTATTTTTTTATTGTGACTGAAGTTCATTACACAGAATTATTTACAGTACATAGTGACAATGAATGAGGGGCATTCCCACCACCAATGTTGTCCTCCCTCCACTCCTGTTCCCAGCATGTCTCCCACATTGCCCTCCTTTACCCCCCAGAATCCTAGTGCAACTGGTCTCCACCTTACAGCTTGTTAGAGGTTGGGTATCTATTCTGTTTGGTGTTCCAGTCTGGTCATTTTTTATTTACACTATATGTTCATATGAGTGGTCTTGGTATCATTCCTTTCCCCCCTCAATTTAGAGGCTGAATGATTCAAGTTATGCTATTCTGTTGGAGATAAAAAGGTTAAGGAAAAGAGGAGAAAAAATTTGGTATCAACTACTAAAAAGAAAAAAAATCACCGAATAATATCCACAAAAGTGAAAAAGAAAGAAAAAAGTGGAAGAAAAAAGAGAAGGAAAATAATATCAAAAACAAACAAAAAGTAAAACAAAACAAAACCAGAAAAAGTGCTGCAGTGGCAGGGTTTGGTGTTATCTGACCTTTTTTTATTTATTTATTTTTTTGTATAGGCACAGTAAGTATTGGGGAAGGAAGGAAATTCCCGTGGCCTAAGAGATTCAGGGTTTCTCCACTCTTGAAGCATATTGTCATGGGAACAACTACTGGCTCCATACCTTCTCATTGCCATATCCCAGATTTGTGGGTTTTTTTTTTTTGTGGTGTCAGGAACCTTTCCTCTCAGTTGTGGATGAGTAAATAAGGTCACTGTAGCAAGCAATCTTGGTATTTGTGCAGGTCCTAGGACAAGGCCTAAAATAGTCTTTTTAAGATTTTAGAGGTACTGTTCCAACATTGTTGGTGTGTTCAGTTTTCTGTATCATGTGCTCCATGTTTTTGCTCGTTCCCTAAGCCGAAGTCTAGGAAATTATGGTTCCAAAGGTTCTGCTCAGTCTCTGTTGTCAAAATTGGGCCTCTGTATTAAGAAATCTTGATTTTTGTAAGAGACCTGGGCTATAGCCTAGGGTAGGGTTTTCCTTAATGGTGTCAAGGTATGTTCTGTCCAGTCATGGCTGTCAAAGTCAGTTTTCTGTAGTTAGCACTCTTATTTTTCATAGTTCAAAGGACAATACATCTTCTGATTTCCACTTAGTGTTAGGTGATGTGATAGGACCTCCTGGTCTTAGGTCAAGTTGTCATTTCCTCGCTGTCCTTGTTGTCATATTAACACTGGCACAAGTATATCTCCCAACAGAGCTTAGTTCCTGGTGTTGTTGCAGGGGTTGTTTCAGTTCTACGTCTGGGATCTGGGATTTGAGAATGAACTAACACTGTCCAATCTCGTGGAGAATGAGTTGTATCCACATGGCATATGTCCAGGATAGGAGGCACCCTTGTATAAAAAGTGTGAGTTCTTATCCTTAGAAGATAAGATCTTGTGTCTGAGTCCATGATTTCCCCTTATTTACTGTGCCTATACAAAAACGTATGGTGTCCTTTTGTATTGCTGGTGTTATTCCAGGTAAGGATGACAGGCTACACATACATAATCTGTGGTGTGGTCTGAGCTTTTATCCCAGGCAAGACATTTTCTTAGTTTTTGTACCAAGCAGCACCAAAACTGGTAAGGGTAGAGAAAATATGTATATATAAAAAATAGAATATATAGATAAAATTGAGATATAAAAAAAGGAAATTGAGAAAAAAAGGTATTTGAAAAAAGAAAGTGATGGGAGAGGCTATCTGTATGTTTAAGAATATATATCTTTTTTTTGTTTGTTTGTTTTTGTTTTTTTTTTTTTGGTTTTTGGGCCACACCCGTTTGACGCTCAGGGGTTACTCCTGGCTATGAGCTCAGAAATCGCCCCTGGCTTGGGGAGACCATATGGGACGCCGGGGGATCGAACCGCGGTCCGGTCCGTCCTACCCTAGCACTTGTAAGGCAGACACCTTACCTCTAGCGCCACCTTCCCGGCCCAAGAATATATATCTTAAGATACATTATTATAAAGGTATTAAGCTTACGTAGGCAACATAGGCCTCCCAATTAGGTCTTCTGAGATATTCTTGTGGGGAGTGAAAGCCAAGGTACTTTTTCGTATCACAGACATTGGTCTAAGATATGGTTTACGGCATTTCAGAGTCCTGTAGTGTCCTTGAGCTGGGGGTTTTGCTGTAGCTGAATCCAGTATCATGTAACCATCTACAATTTGATGGGGGTGAGAGGGGTCACAAGCTTGAGTCAGGAGGCTTATTGGTTGTGGTTTCTTGCTGAGACACAAGATGAGGGATCGAGAGGGTGTCTTTCATTGACGAGCTGGATGGTGGTCTGTTGGGAAGGAGGTCGATCTTGGTGCCTAACGAGTTAAAAACTGAGGGTAAAGAGGGTTAAATAAGGGGGAGATAACAAATCCGGGTTGGGATATGAGGGGAGTAGAAAGGTCTCTGGGTGTGGAAAGGCAATATAGAAGAGGGGCTATATACATTGTATAGATGAAATGTTTAAGGATAAGGCTCGGCAGTCAGAGAGGACAACTGTATAGAAAATAACATTCACTGAGACACTGACTTCAGAGATCTATTTGAGTGCTATCCTCCATATATAGGATATTCCATTTCCTTTCCTATAAATAGTCAAGAATTAGAATATTTTTGGACGATGTTAAAAAAAAGGGTATATGTTGCGCAGGGGCGAATGCGCCCGCTTCTGAAAATGGTTATCAGTAAAAAAAAAAAAAAAAAAAAAAAAAAAAAAAAAAAAGACACCCCTGCAGAGGGTCTGCTCTGGTTGAGATAAGTCTGCTTTGGCTAGCTGTTCTGGCATGTTTGGTTTCCAAGCCCAGCTCTGGCCTCTGCAGCTTGTGAATGAATGGATAGGGGAGGAGTTTTCCTCCACCCCATCCCATCCCCCAAGGCCCAGGTTACCAGATCTGGCCATGAATACCACTCTGGCGTGGGGGAATCTGCCCCCCCAGACTAACTGGTAGTCCGGGGGTTCTTTGGCTAGCTGTCCAGCCCAGTGCCCACCACATACCAGTGCAAGGGACCAACTCCTGGCATGAAGGGTCTCCAAGCCCAGCTCTGGCCTCTGCAGCTTGTGAATGAATGGATAGAGGAGGAGTTTTTCTCCATCCCATTTCATCCCCCAAGGCCCAGGTTACCAGATCTGGCCATGAAGACCATTCTGGCCTGGGGGAATCTGGCCCCCCGGACTAACTGGCAGTCCGGGGGTTCTTTGGCTTGCTGTCCAGTCCAGTGCCCACCGCATACCAGTGCAAGGGACCAACTCCTGGCATGTGGGGTCTCCAAGCCCAGCTCTCGCCTCTGCAGCTTGTGAATGAATGGATAGGGGAGGAGTTTTCCTCTACCCCACTGTGATTCTAATACTCAAAGTTAAAATAAAGAAACCATTATCCCCACTTATAACCAGAAATAATCTTTAGTAATGTTTTAAAATTTTGTTAATTTTTTTGGAGAACAATGCTCTTAGATCACTCCTGGCAGGGCTTTGGGGATGAGGTGCCAGGGATCAAGCTTTGATCAACTGCAAGCAAATCGGTTGTCTTATCCACTATATTCTCATTCTGACCCTTTAGTAACATTTTATTATGGTTCTTTAGAATCTCTGTTTTGATTACAAAACTACAGAAACTTCTGTATAAGTGTATAGAGTGACTAGTTCTTAAAATGTTGAGGATTTCTGAAGTGATATCCTCAGCAACTGTACAACAGATCGCTGGAGAAGATGTCAGGCTGAGACCGCACTTTGGTTTGTTGAGGAAGCACAGATAAATCAGGGCCAGACACAGCTGACATACCCTTTGGTGAAGTAAGCCCCAAAGGTCTATGCAATTTCCTCAATCTTAGATTTAAGATCTATCCATCATTACTTTTGTGTTTGCCATGGCATTTCTGGCAACATTAAATATAGAATAAAAAAGAACGGAAATGACTTAAAATTTTTATTTGCAAGTAAATTCTTTAATTGAATCACTGTGAGAGACACAATTACAAAGTTGTTCATGATTGAGTTTCAGTCATACAATGTCCAACATCCATCTCTTTACCAGTGCACATTCCTTGTCAACAATGTCCCTAGTTTCTCTCCTGCCTTCCCCCATCCTGACTCTGTGGCATTTTTCTTTTCTCTCTTTTTCCTTTTTTTCTTTTAGACACTATGACTGAAGGGATATCATGCATATCACTTTATCTCCTTTCAGCACCCAGTTCTTGTCCAGAGTGATCATTTCCAACTATATCACTGTCTTCTATATCACCTGGCCTTCTCCTAATCTCCTAACTGCACTCCCCTGCTATTTGCTACAAACTTCCTACCATAGACTGATCCTCCTGGAGAAAGAAAATTATTTCTAAGAGTTCTCTTACAATCTTTAAAAGAGCAGAGAAAGAATAATTACTTTTTGCTATTAACAAATCTGTTTCTCAACCTTGAATCAAATGTCTCTAGCACTCATCTAAGTTCCCATTTATTTGTAAGTTAAAAAAAATTGACGATTTTACTCTATTTCTTTACAACCTGAAAGAAGTTCCATGGTTCAAATGATAATACAGTGGGTAGGACATTTGCCTTGTATGTGGCTGACCTGGATTTGATCCTCAGTATTCCATATTGTTCCCCTGAGCACTGCCAGAAGTAATTCCTGAGTGCAGAGTTAGCAGAAAGCCTTAAGCACTGCTGTTGTGACCGAATAATAAACAAAAAAATTCATATGATCATTAAAACATAATGTCCCTGGAGATATCCCAATAGAGTTTTGATATTATTTTTAGTGTGAGTTTTAGTGCAGCAGGTAGGACACTTGCCTTGCATGTGACAACCCAGGTTTGATTTCTGGCATCATGTAGGGTCTCCTGAGCACTTTCCTGAGTGCAAGCCAGGAGTAAGCTGTGAGCATCTATGGGTATCGCCCCAGTCCCTCCACCACCAAAAAATAAAAAAGATTTAAAATTTTTTTTTTGTTTTTTTCGGCCACACCTGGTAATGCTCTAGCAGAGGTCCTCAAACTTTTTAAACAGGGGGCCAGTTCACTGTCCCTCAGACCATTGGAGGGTCTGACTATAGTAAAAACAAAACTTATGAACGAATTCTTATGCACACTGCATATATCTTATTTTGCAATGAAGAAACAAAACAGATACAAATACAATATGTGGCCCGCGGGCCATAGTTTGAGGATCACTGCTCTAGGGTTACTCCTGGCTATGCATTCAGAAATCGCTCCTGGCTTGGGGGGAATGCGGGGGATCAGACCACAGTCTGTCCTAGGCTAATGCTGGCAAGGCAGACACTTTACCACTCTGCACCACCACTCTGGCCCTAAAATAAATATTTTTTGGTGTTTTTTGTTTTTTGTAATTCTGGCAGAGCTCAGGGGATACTCCTGGCTCTGCATTGAGAACCACTTCTGGTGGGGCTAGGGGACCATACTTTTATATTTGTTTTTGTTATAATCCAGGGTTAAGAATTTGCCATCACCTGACCCCTTCCATTTCCTTGACCTGTCCCTGGGCCACAGGGGAGTGAGCTCTTCTGGGATTTGTTCTTTTCTCTCTGACTCACCTCTCCCTCTGATGTCCTCCTCTTCATTCACACTGTTGCGAGCTGCCTGATTTCTAAATACTTTGTTCTTTGTGGAGCTCTCAGTGTTTGCTTAGAGTATGCTCAGGAGTCTCCACGGGACCATAGCTCTCACCTGTTGTCCTGTGTTTCACCACTGGGGTGACTCCATCCCTGACACACCAGCCATCCTGCAGTTCATATGCCCCTGACCGTGCAGGGGACTAGGCAGGACAACTGCAGCCACATGGAGCTTGTCAGCAGGCAGCACTGTAGTCTCACAGTCAGTCTCTGTGGTGTCACTCTCATTATCTGTGATATCACTGTCACTGTCTTTATGGTCTTACATTCATTGACACTGTGTTGTCACTCTCACTGTCTCATAAAATCACTGTTATTGTCACTGGGGTGTCATTATTATTATTTCTACAGTGCCGCTATCTCTGTGGTGCCACTGTTACTGTCTGTGTCATCACTGTCACTATCTCTGCAGTGTCACTGTTAGTGTTTCTATAGCATCACAGTCACTGTCATTAGTGTCCCTGTTACTGCTGCCATAGTGTCATGATCACTGTTGGTGTAGGGTCACACCAGCCAAATGAAGGTCCCCCCATCTTACGTCTGATGCTAGTGGTGTTTGTGGTTGTGGACAGTTACAGATTTTTTTTCTCCCTCCATTTACAAAGTTCTTGTCTTCTTTGTTCACAGGGGACTCACTTTGTCCAGCTTTGCTGCCAGAGGAACATTCCGCTGCTATTCTTGCAGAACATCACTGGTGAGATGTCCCAGCGTGGTCCTTGTCCTACAGTGCTTCTGTCCTGCAGGAAGTCTGTTGAACAGGCTTTGTTCTAGTCTTTAAGGCAGACACCTTGGGACTCTATCCATTGTGGGAAGTTTATTCCTGTTTCCTTTATTTTCTGGTCTCCCGTGTGGTCTCTGGGACCCCTAGGACCTCTCCCATGGGTTCTTGATTGTAGTATTGAATGCTCTCCAGGAGTATGCAGTGGTGCTCAGTGCTGTGGGTTGGGGCCAGGGCCAGACAGCAGGACACACTGTGGTGCAGGAGAAACCCAGAAGTACCTGCAGTGTTTGTCCATGTGCTATGCTGGCTTCCCCACTCACCCTCATTTTCTGAGTGAAGCACATTGTGAGTTGGTTGCTTGACAGTCATTCATGTGGCCTCCCTCTGTTCCTGCATGCACCACCCCACATCCCCCCCCAGAAAGAAGCAGACTAATACTTCATCCACCAATCTGTTTCTCTTCTTTTAGGATTCATGGTTGGGAGAGATGCTGAGGCGGGAGGAATTGCCAAGGATGGGGCCAAGATGGTAGCTGCAGTCGCCTGTGCCAAAGTGCCCAAGATCACTATCATCATTGGGGGATCCTATGGGGCTGGAAACTATGGAATGTGTGGCAGGGCCTATAGGTAGGTGGTGGTTGAAAGTTTTTTTTTTTAATAATTGTCTTTATTTAAACACCGTGATTACAAACATGATTATAGTTGTATGATTACAGTCATGTAAAGAACACCCCCCCTTCACCAGTGCAACATTCCCACCAAAGTTTTGAAAGGAAAGGGAAGGGATTGTGTCTAAACACTGGAAAGGCGGCATGGGTCAGTGCCAGAACTGGCTTCTAGAAAGGAGCCTGACCAGGCTTTTATTTTATGGGTGGGGAGGTCATACCTAGCAGTGCTCAGGAGTGACTCCTGCAGGTGCTTGGGGAAAATTTATGCAGTACCAGGTATTGAATTAGGGTCTGTTAACCAGCCAAAACAGCTGGACAAAAGGCAAGTTAAGTGCCTTACCTTCTTTTTGTTGTTGTTGTTGTTGTTTTGTTTGTTTTGTTTTTGGGCCATACCTGGTGATGCTCAGGGTTTATTCCTGGTTGTGAGCTCAGAAATCACTCTCGGCTTGGGGGACCAAATGAGACACCAGGGGATCGAACCATGGTCCCTCTTAGGTTAGCACGGGCAAGGCAGATGCCTTACCCCTTGCACTACCGCACCGGCCCCAAGTGCCTTACCTTCTATGCTAACTCTATTCAGGCCCAGGGCCATCAAATTATTTTTTATTTTTTTAATATAGAATACTTCACGAATTTACATGTCATACTTGCACAGGGGCCATGCTAATCTCTGTATCATTCCAATTTTAGTATATGTGCTGCCAAAGCGAGCACGCCATCAAATTCTTGACACAGGATCTCTCCAATCTAGCAGGTCCTTTGTCTATTGCCAAGAAATGCTACATTCACTTCCAGGAACTGCGCATGGTCCCTTGGACTAGGCATGCCTGAGTGTGACTCTTGTTTATTTGTTTCTCTTTGAGCCACACCTGATGATGTTCAGGGATCACTCCTGGCAGGGCTCAGGGTACCATATGGGTTCAACCCAGGAATTGAACCAAAGCTTTTGAACCACTCTCTGTATGATTATCTCTGGCCCTATGGTTGTGATTTTTAAAATATTTTATGATTCTGAATGGTTTATTTGAATATAAAATGTTCTTTACAAATCTTGGCTCAGTTGCACCATAGTCTGTGTCATCTCAAAGGCTGACATTGAATTTGATGAGGAAGGTTCTGATTGGATGATGGAGCACACAAGTTTCATTTTGAGATGCTTGATAGTGAGAATACTTTTTCATATAAGTTCTGAGAAAGGTAAGACTTTTTCCTTAGAGAAAGGTCTGTAGCCTTAAATATATATTCTAGAAAAGAAGCAAAGCTGAACATGAACACATTAGGCAGCCAGCCGGAAAAGTTCAAAAGACAGGATGTACAACAGAAGGAAAATAGAAAACAGCATTTAATGAAGAGCAAATGTGCACAGGGGAACCCACATTGACTTTTTTGAAAAGTATTAACAAGCTGATTAACACCTGATTAAACCAACAAGAGAGAAAACATAACATAACCAACTAGAGAGAAAATATAATATCAGGAATGCAAGTAGGATATAGCCACAGGTGAAAAAAAAGATATTGTGGATACTGTCAAAGTTAGTAGGTTTATAGGAAATAGGAGAATACAGTTTATCAAAACATATGTGAGTCTCCTGAAGAACTTAAAACTGCTACCATGCTCAGGCTCCACAGCTGGAGTGGGCTCTGGGCATTAGTGTTTGTTTTAATTCTGCAGATGATTGTAATATATGACCAGACTCAAGAATCACTCATTTAAAAGAGACACATGGGTCTCTGAAAAAAAAATAATCTCTGAGCCCTAAGTGGAATTAATTGGGACATTCTCCCTTTCCAGCCCAAGATTTCTCTACATGTGGCCAAATGCCCGGATCTCCGTCATGGGAGGCGAGCAAGCAGCCAATGTGTTGGCCACAATAGCAAAGGACCAAAGAGCACGAGAAGGCAAACAGGTACCGCTAGCATTCCTATCTCCAGGCTCACACATGGGTCCAGGCTGGCCAGAGAGTGCCACAGTCCTGCCATCAGCCAGGCCAGACTCTGATTAGAAGATAATTACTTGGAAATGGTTTCAGAAAGTCAGACTTAAACATTTTCTGCCTCTTCCTCCTCTTCCTCATTGTTACTATTATTATCCATTCATTATTATCCATTCATTCATTAGCCTCTTTGTTAGAGGCATTTTATTTGAGGTACTTTTATACTCACTTAAAAATTTTCAGAGTTTCCACGGAAGCACTTAAGAAACTGCCCCGAGTAGCTATAGGCATAAAGATGTTTAAATAAATGATTTAAATAAGTCTGTATTTTTTTTTGATTGTGTGCCTGAAAACATCAGAATTGTGGAGTTATTTTTTCCATCTATTTTACTATTTTACTTTTAGATTGTTAAGGGTACCTTGCGTGGGAGGGCCCTGTCATCTAACCAGAATTAAATAACGTTATTATACTGAAAATAGAAATGAAAGATGGAAAGGGCATGGGAAACTTTGAACAAGACATTTCTCAAAATTGCTGCATTTCCAATGTAAAAATTTGAGGGGGGGAGAAGAGGCAGATCTTGCGGTGCTCCTCCTGGTTTAGGGGTAACTTCTGACAGTACTCTTGGAACTGTGTGGTGCTGAGGATAAAACCAGAGTTCCCTCACTGCAAAACATGCACATTAGCATGAGGGAGGTGACGCCTTTTTTCCAAGGATTTTTTTTAACTATTCATAGAGATGTATTGTTCATATGAATTTTAGTAGTGTTTGATATATTTCTTTAAAAAATGTCATGGATATCTCTAGGAATTGCATTAAATCTGTACAGTGCTTTGGGATGTATTGCCATTTTAATGATGTTAATTTTCCCAGTTTATGAGCAGGATAAATACTTCCATTTTCTCTTGTCCTCTTTTATTTTGTTTTTGTTTGATTTTTGGGTCATACTTGGCAGTGCTCAGAAATCACTCCTGGCAGGCTCAGGGGACCATATGGGATGCTGGGATTTGAACCACTATCCTTTTGCATGCAAGGCAAAAGTCCTACCTCTATGCTATCTCTCTGGCCCATATTTTATTTTATTTTTTGTTTTTTGGGCCAAACCCAGTGACACTCAGGGGTTACTCCTGACTATGTCCTTAGAAATCACTCCTGACTTGGTGGACCATATGGGACTCCTGGGGATAGAACTATGGTCTGTCCTAGGCTAGCGCAGGCAAGGCAGACACATTTCCCCTTGTGCCACCACTCCGGCCCTAGTCCTCTTTTATTTTTTGAAACATTGTTGAGTAGTTTTCTTTTTACCTCTTTAGTTAAGTTGATTCCAAGGTACTTAATTTTCTGAGGCACAATTGTGAATGAGACTTTTTTTAATATCTCTTTTCTTCTCTTTAATTATCTGTATATAGAAAAGCCATGAATTTTTGTGTATTAATTTTGTAGCCCAACACTTTACAAATCTATTGTTTCTAGAAACTTTTTGGTAGAGTCTTTAGGATTTTCTAAATATATTATGACATCTACAAACAGGGAGTTTGACTTCTGCCTTTCCTATATGGATGCCATGATATCTTTTTCTTGCCTAATTGCTATGGTAAATACTGCCATTACTATATTGATAAAGTAGTGAGTGAGAGTGGACAATCTGTCTTGCGCCAGGTCTTAGAGGACAGACTTTTAGTTTTTCCCCATTGACTAGGATGTTTGCCATGGGCCTGTAGTTAGTGGCTTTGACTATATTGAGGAGTGTTCCTTCAATTCCCATTTTGTTGTGAGTTCTTATCATGATAAGTGCTGGAACTTATCAAATTCTTTCTCTGCATCTATTTAGATGATCACATGATTTTTATTTGTCCTTTTATTGATATGGCGTATTATGTTGATTGACTTGTATATGTTAAACCATCCTTGCATCTCTGGAATTAATCCTACTTGGTCCTGGTGTACAGCCTTTAACTATTTGTTAACTATCTATTTGTTAGTATTTTGTTAAAGATCTTTGTATCTTTCATCAAAGACACTGGTTTTTAATTGTGTGTGTGTGTGTGTGTGTGTGTGTGTGTGTGTGTGTGTGTGTGTGTGTGTGTGTGTGGTGGGGAGCCCTCTGCTTTGGTATAAGAGTGATGATAATAGCTTCATAGAAACTGTTTTGGAGTGTTTCTGTGTTTTCAATTTCCTGGAAGAACCTGAAAAGGATGGACAATAGGTTCTCTTTAAAAGTTTGAAATAATTCATTGTTGAATCCATCTGGGTCTGGACTTTTGTTTTTGGGAATTCTTTTGATTACTATTTCAATTTCCTCAACAGTGGTAGGTCTATTCAGTTATTCCAAATCATCTTGGTTCAGCCTTGGGAGATTATAGGAGTCCAAGAATTTAGCCATTTCTTCTAGGTTCTCTTGTTTTGTGGCATCAAGTTTCTCAAAGTAATCTCCAGTTACATTTGAATTTCTGTAGTGTCTGTTGTGACAATCCTTCCTTTCATTTCTGATTCAATAAATTAGGGTTCTTTCTCTTTCTTCGTAAGTTCTTGTGGATGGTTTATTGATCTTGTTTATTTTTTTTCAAATAATCAGTTCTTGTTTTTATTGATCTTTTGGATTGTTTTGGGGTTTCCAATTCATTAATTTCTGATCAAAGTTTTATTATTTCTGATCAAAGTTTTATTATTTCCTTCTACCTGTTTTTGGCTCATTTTGTTGGTCATTTTCCAATTTTTAAGCTGTGCAGTTATTTATTTAGACCCTTTCTTCCTGATAAATACTTTCAAAGTCATAAATTTTCTTCTTTTTATTTCCATACCTGGCAGTGTTCAGGTAATATTCCTGGCTTTATGATCAGAAATTACTCTTGGTAGACCCAGGGGAACATATGGAATGCCTGGGATTGAACCTGGGTCAGCCACATGCAAGACAATAATTGTCCTTCCCTCTGTACTATTGCTCCTGCTGTAAAATTTCCTCTTAATACCATATTTATTTTATCCCACAAATTCTGATAATTCCTATCATCTTCTAATTTCTTTCTGGGAATCTTTTGATTTTTTCTCTGACCCACTGATTGTTTAGTAGTGAGCTGTTTAATTTCCAAGTGTTACTTTCATTTCTGTTTGTAATTCACTTCTAGTTTCAGTGCCTCATGGTCTGAGAAGATAGTTGATACAATTTCTGTCCTCTTGATTTTATGGGGGTATGTTTTGTAGCCCAGCATGTGGTTTGTATTGGAGAATGCCCCATATTATTGGAGAAGACTTTATTTGTTTTTTGGGGGGAAGCCCTATTCTTCTCGAGGTTTTCTGGAATGGATTCGTGCTCCTGGCACTAACTCTCTGCCTTTTTCTTCTTTTTCAGTTCTCAAGTGCTGATGAAGCTGCTCTGAAAGAGCCCATCATGAAGCGGTTTGAAGAGGAGGGAAACCCCTACTATTCCAGTGCCAGGTGGGGCCTCCATGTAATGGGACACTGGCTCCATGCAGCATAAGCAACTGGGAAGAGTGCAGCCTTCCTGCAGTTCCCCAGATCACACTGAGACCCTTCTAGATGTTGCTCAATTGCCCCACTGGATGGGTCACATGCTGCTGAAATGCCCTTTCTCTTAGGATCTGAGGAACTGTTACTCTTCCCACCCCCTAGCTGAGGTGTCAGGACAGGGAGGGGGGTGCTGTCACTGTGGCCAATTAGTTTTCATCTTTGTGTCAATCCCAGAATTTCTGTCGAGTAACTCTCAGAGCACTTTTGCTCCTCCCCATTTGATGCCGAATGGTGGTCACATGCTAACTAGCACTTGTTAGCAGTGAGCTGCAGGGCACAGACGGTGATTTGTCTCTGCCAGTGATTTGTCACAGCCAGGCCTATGTGTCAACACTGTCATTACCTCACCCTCATCACAGCTTTCAGGGCTGTTTGTTTCATTTGCCCCTTCATGAGATAATAAATGATCACCTCAAAGTGTGTTTGTAGGCCTCTGGTTTTCGATAGCCTGAATGTTCTTTTGTTGAAGAATAGTCTAAGCAGCATCTCTTCCTTTTCTCCCTTGGGCAGATGGAGCAAAAAAAATAGTTATGTCTCCCAGAATTAGTTTATTCAGAGGTTGACGCTTCTGATGGGTGAATGCAAGGGAGAAAATTCAGGAGAATGTTTCCTTTGATTCTTAGTACACAGTTTTGTTTTAGGTCCTGCTCTCAGCTGAGGTTATGAAGACTGAATATACTTACTTATAAACAAGTATATTTATTTGAGAAATAAACAGTTCTTTAAATTTTTAATTCAACACACAGTAGCCAGGAAAAGCCTAAAAGAAATAGAAAACCTTATAAGAGGTTTGAGAAAATATATATTGTGTACTTAGTTGTTTATAAAATATATATTATATACTTAGTTGTTTTTTTTTAACCATGCCTGAGATACGTTATCTCCTGAGAAAAGCTGAATGCTTTTCAGTGGTCCATGTTCACATTATGTTTTTTTTTCAGTGGGTTACAGTGAAGACAGGAGAGCAAATGGTCTGGATAGACTTATCTCCAGAAAAGAAGGTGGACAGACAGCAAAGGTGTCTGGATTACACCATACCAAACCCTGGGTTGAAGCACTTGGTGGCAGGGAGTCAGTCACTCTGATTCAGAGACAAACGGATAGGCCAGGCCAGTGGCACCATGGCTGTGTTTAATGAGTCCTTTCATTTTCTTTTTTTTTTTTTTTTTTTTTGGTTTTTCGGGCCACACCCGTTAGATGCTCAGGGGTCACTCCTGGCTATACGCTCAGAAATTGCCCCTGGCTTGGGGGGACCATATGGGACGCCGGGGGATCGAACCGTGGTCCTTTCCTTGGCTAGCGCTTGCAAGGCAGACACCTTACCTCTAGCGCCACCTCGCCGGCCCAGTCCTTTCATTTTCATCCAATGTAATTGAAGCTGTCAGTTCAGAAAGCTGTTACATGGGCTCCTATATCCTCCCATGTCTTGCTTCATATTTACATGGATGAAGAAACTAATTTTCTTCTGCTTGGGTATTATGATCAGACTTTTATCAGATATTTAGATCCTTGGAGTCTTTATGAAAGTCACCATTTGGGCGGGGCAGCAAACCCAGTGGTGCATAGAAGGAGGATCAATGGTGGAATCAGTGTAAGGGTCACTCCCCAGAGGTGCTTGGGGAACTCCGTTGAGCAAAGGTTGAACATGGGCACCAACATGCTAAGCATGTGCTCCAGTACTTTGAGCCATCTTCCTGGCCATGGGAATAATCTCATCTTTTATGTTTGTCTGGTTTTGGGTCATACCTGCAGCATTCAGGGGCTACTCCTGTTTTTATGACCAGAAATTACTCCTGGTAGGCTTGGGAGACCATATGGGATGCTGGAGATTGATCCCAGGTCAGCCTCATGCAAGGCAAATGCCCTCCTTGCTATATTATGACTCTAGCCCAGGAAACATCTTTAATGTCTATCAGTGTATCAGCACCCTGCCATGTTTTCTGCTGCAGGCTTCCTAAGAGAATGTGATCAATTGATTTGGATACAAATTACAACGTTGGCCTTTTTTAAATTAGCCATGGGCCCCTATTATGAATGTTTTATGAGCAAAGATTTGATGCATGGCTTGTCAGTGTAAATATGTTTAATAATTGATGCACTGTCCAGATGCTGAAGGCAGTTTGTTGTAAGTAAGCAGAGTGCCACCTACCCAGAGTGTCTTTATAAAGCAATTCTCATTCAGTCATTCATTATAAATTTTGTTGTCGGTCCAAAGCGAACTAGAATTTCTGCTTCAATTTGTGTTCGAGCAGTTCAAGAACTAGTACTTATATTTCTTTTTGCAGCAAAAAATCAAGAATTACCTGTGCAAGTATTTTGCTAATAAAACTATGATGAAGTCTAATGAGATTTTTATTTAAGTTTTTAAAAAGAATTGTTGACTAGAAACAGGTTTGAGGTCATTACTCAGACTTAGCTCTGTTTCAGTAATGGGCAAGACATCAGCCTGATTTCTATGTTTGTGGGGGGCAGAGGGGAGCAGAAAAGTCTTCCCAGATATCAGAAGAGACACTTCAGACTCAAGGATTAGTTTGAGGTTTTTGTATTACAATAGTTTCTAGAGCTGGAAGTTCCATGATGTTCAGTGGAGCTTGAAAGTCTTGGCCAGTTCTTTTCTTTTTCTTTTTTTCTTTAGGCCATACCTGGTAGTACACAGGCATAATTCCTGTTTCTGCATTCAGAAACACTCCTGTGGTTTTGGGGGGACAGGAATTGAAATTGGGTTAGCAGCATGCAAGGCAAGCTCTCTTCCTGCTTTGCTATTGCTCTGGCCCTAGAAGTCTTGGCCTTTTACCTCCCTTCCTTGAAAGATGTTTCTGTTGTGAGTTGACAGCACTGAGGGAAGAACTGGTATTTTGGGGTGTGGAGGGCAGGAGTGGTCATGTGCGGTGGGTCCTGATGACTCTCTTCTTGTTCTCTCTCAGACTGTGGGATGATGGGATCATTGACCCAGTGGACACCAGACTCGTCCTGGGTCTCAGCATCAGTGCTGCTCTCAACGCTCCCATTGAGAAGACTGACTTCGGCATCTTGAGGATGTAACTGCAGTTAAAGATGGCTTCCACAGGACATGCTCCCAGATGAACACGTTCATAGCCTTAAAATTCTAGACTTTGGGTTTTTTTTTTTTTTTAAAGAATTGATGTTATTACAGTAAGAATTTTTTAACACGGTACACTATACTTTTCTAAGTTAAAAATGTCAATAAGGTAATTGATTTGATGACGCTAAATCATTTGTGAATTTTCTGAAATGTTTCTGTGGCTTCAGCTTCACTTGCCAATGAGGAGTCACCAAATGGCTCTTTCCGTCATCTTGCCAGTTCTAAGTATTGCTTCCTGAGGTTATAAAAAAGTTCCACTGAAATCATTGATGATCATGCTTTTCACATACTTTAATTTTTAATTTCTATTTTTTCTCATAATAACCAGGATTCTATGTTTTCCTTAACAGTCAAACCTTTTTATTGTCTGCCCTCTGGGTTCTCCTTTATTGCCTGACCCCTGTCTGGTTTTTGATGTTCACAGCCCTTTCCAAGACTGTGCTGCTGGGTGTCTTGTGCATCTCTGCTCTCACAGAGCTGCCTTCCCCACACACTCCAGTTTTCTTCTTCCAAACACTCCTAATTCACTCCATGCTCTGCTGGTCTAGGTATGTTCTGGCCTCTCTGCTGTTCTTGCTGGCTCTTCTGTAGGCTCCCTTCTCTTCTGTCTCCTGCCAAACTCCATGTCACTGTCTGTGTTGAGTTTTTATGCATAACCGATGAATATATTTCTTTTTGGAAATGATAGAGACCACAAAAGTATTTCCTCGTTCTCTGCCATTTAAGGACATTCAATAGGAGATGTCCCATTGGTTCATCCTGAGGCCATACAGTGGCAGAGATGGAACCCAGAGTCTCGGGTATGCAGGACACATGCTCTGTGGCATTGTTCCAGTCCCGGCCTTGACAGTTCTCACTATTCTCCCCTGAGCCCCACACTGACATCCCCACTGGGTGTCCATGCTGGCTGCTATGGAGGATCAGTCCTTACGCTTCTACATCCAGCCCTGTTGGTTTTGCTTCCTGTCCCTGGAATTTTCCCTCTGTTTTTGTCTGTGCTTTCAGAGGCTTGAGATGTGTTCTCCCTTTATGTGGGTTTTCTCATGCAGTTTGCCCATGGTCTTAGAATTGCTGCTGTCTAGTGCCCTCATGTTCATACTGCTCCCTCCCCTTATATTACTGGTTCCTTATTGAAGTGCCAACTCCCACTGCCTCCATCATCCTCCTGGCCAGCTTGGCATGTGGGGCCCCATCCATTCTTCCCAGAACCTGTAGCATCTCCCCCACCGAGGGCTCTCAGGCACCTCTTGCTTCCAGTGTCTGCTTTCCCTTTTTCACCAAAATGTGGCCATTGCACCTGGGCCTGCTCTAGATGGGGTACACCTTGGCTCTGTGCTTGTCAGCACCATCCGTTCCTTGACACAGAGTCATGGTGTGTCAGTGTCTTTTGGTTCTTGTGATAAGCTCCAGGGAGCCAGGGTCTCCTGTTTGCCCTTATCTACAGTGGCTGGTATTATAAGTGCTCAAATGGGTTGAATGGGGGAAAAAGAAGCAGATTGTAATGGATATTCTTTAATCACATAGCTTTAAATTAAAGTGATTTGTTATATGATGAATAAAACTATCAGAGGCTTTCCTAATAAAATGAATATTTCTGAAACTTGTCTGTTGGTGGAAGGCTGCATCTGTGTATCAGGACGTCACAATTTTGAGATGTGTACAGATAGAGGATCCCCACTGAGAGGTTGTATTTCAAGAAGAAAGCCAGGCTGGAGAGAGTATACAGTGGGCAGAGAACTTACCTGGCACACAACTGACCTGATTTGATCCTTGTTATCCCATATCCCATATAGCCAAGCACCACCAGACGTGATCTCTGCAGTCAGCCTTGTGCATAGCTGTGTATGTTCCACCCAACCCCTTGCCAAGAGGAAAATAGTAAATTCTGTATTTTTCAGTGGAGGGTCACACCCAGTGATTCTCCACTTGGGGCTACTCCTGGCTTTAATGCTCTATGGTTGCTCTTGGTGGTGCTAGTAGGGCCATGTGGTGCCGGGGATCAAACCAGGGCCTCTTGTATTCATAGTGTATGCACAGCTCATTGTGAAATCTCTCCAGCCTCTACATGAACACACATGCATGCACACACACACACACACACACACAACTTGTCTTTATTTTACTTCTCCCTTCCCTTTTTGTTGTGATGGTCATGAACAGGTTATGAACATTATTTGTGGCACCTGAAATATCATAGTATCACTAAGGCTGAATTTAAGGGTCCAGGGAGATAGTACAGGGGTTAAGGCATATATTGTATTTTTTGCTTTATAAGATACATCTGACCATAAGATGCACATAATTTTAAAAAAAATTATCTTTATTTAGACACCTTGATTACAAATGTGATTGTAGTTGGGTTTCAGTCATGTAAAGAACACCCTCCCTTCACCAGTGCAACATTTCCATCACCAATGTCCCAATTCTTCCTCCTCCCCATCCCATCTCCACCTACACTTGAGACAGGTTTTCTACTTCCCTCATTCATTCACATTGTTATGATAGTTGTCAGCGTAGTTATTTCTCTAACAGCACTCATCATTCCTTGTGATGAGCTTCATATAGTGAGCTGGACCTTCCAGCCCTCCTTTCTTTTGTCTTTGAGAATTATTACAAAAATGTCTTTTATTTTTCTTAAAACCCATAGATGAGTGAGACACACATAATTTTTAGATGTTCTCCTCCTCCATACTCAGGCTTCAACTCCAGGTGGCATTCACTCCATAACATGCACTTTTTTTGAGGGTGAACATTGCATCTCATGGTATGAAAAATATGGTATCTTACATGTAACTGACCCTAGTTTTATCTGTAGCACCACAGAATGTGGCCTGGAGGCTCTAGAGCATTATTGCTGGTAGCCCATCTTTGGGTTCTTACATTGAACCAGAGTCCCTGTTGGCCAGTAACCACTGAGAGGGGCCCCTGTCCCACCTAAGCATCACTTTGGAGTCCCCAGTCCCAGAAAAAGATAAAAGATTACACTTGGTATGTGGTGTGGTACTGAGGGTTGAATTGTGTCCTTGTCTTGGAATTCAGGCCTCTAAACTTTCTCTTGAACCCTACACTATTTTTAAAATAGCAAGAATGGGTGTGGTCCCAAGGCAAGCAAAAATAAAAAAAAAAAAAAACTATACATTTTCAGTTAAATTTTATCTGGTAGAAAACAAAATGATTTTCTTTTTGGTTTAGGGCCCACACCTGGATGTGCACAGGGCATACTCCTGACTGCTCAGGTTCACTCTTGATGGCCTCAAAATCATCTGTGGTGCTGGAGATTGAACCTGGGTCAGCTGCATCCAAGGCAAGAGTCCTTACTCTACTGTCTCCCCAGCTCCCAAAATGATTGCTTTGATCAAAACCGATGATACTCCTTTGGAAGGAATCATGAATTAGTCAAAGATTTGCAGATATTTGAGGGGTATTTTTCTCTTAGGAAATCACCAACACAAACCATTGGAATATCAAAACATTAAAATGATTGGATTGTTTTATGTATTTTACCGAATTATAAACATCCTTAGTGCTTTACCAAAGCAAGCAGCCTTTTCTGTCTCTTAGCTTCCTTGAGATACAGTTGATACTATGAAAACATGTTAACATATTTGACTTTAGATGCATGAGAAATAGTATAAAGGTTGATGCTTTGAGACTGTGTTATGAGATGATTTTCACAGATGATTATTTCATACATCATCACCTCACTTTTCTTGCCATTTCTTATAGTAACAATGTATTTTTTAGTATTCTTATTATGATAATTATGCATTTTAGTCATAACAAATGGCTACCCATGCTTAGATATTTAAGAAACATACAGCTTAGGAGGTGGAAAGAATAGAGCATGTAGGACACTTGCCTTGCACATGGATGACCTGGGTTTAATTTCCAGCATCCCATATGGTCCCTCAAGCACCTCAGGAAATCAAGTAGTGATTTCCTGAATGCTGAGCCAGGAGTAATCACTGAGCATCATTGGGTGTGGCCCCCAATACAAAAATCAAAATAAAACCCAAACCAAAAAATACACAGCTAATTAGGTCTCAGACTTTTTGAGCTCTTAAAGAATGAAAAAGAGGAGCTAGAGATTGAACCCTGCCTAGGTACAATCCTCAGCATCCCATATGGTTCCCTGAAATATTGCCAGGAATATTTTCTGAGCTCAGAGTCACTGATTGTGGCCCAAATAAAACAAAACAAAAAATGAGATGAACTTTTCAGTTTTTTAGAAACTTGTCTCCAAATTACAAGTTGTAGAAGGTGTGTTTTGAAGGCGCCATGGTTGAACGTTCAAAGGTCAAATGCAGAGCTATTTCTTTAGAACAAGGTGCTATTGAAGGACCACTCCCATTTGGTTTCATAGTATCTCATTCACTGTGACATTTTTTTGGGTATAGACCCAGGCACTTGTTCTGAAATGAGTCCAAAGTTAATTTTCTTGGTTTGGTTTGATTTGGCGAGTCACAACCTGGCAATGCTCAGGGCTATTTCTGGCTCTGTGCTCAAGAGTCACTCCTGGTGGGTCTTGGGCACCATTTATGGTACAGGGGAACCACCTTGACCCCTTGTCCTAGCTCTCAGCCCTTGGTTTGACCATTCTTCAAAGCCACTATGCCAGATGCCAGATACTTGCTTTTTTTTTTTTTAACATACCTTTTTTTTTTATTGGCTTTTGGGTCACACCTGGCAGTGCTCAGGGGTTACTCCTAGCTCTGCACTCAGAAATCACTCCTTGCAGGCTCAGGTACCATATGGGATGCCAGGATTCGAACCACCACCCTTCTGGCATGCAAGGCAAACACCCTATCTCCATGCTATCTCTCTGGCCCCTCATACGTTTTTAGTACCTCAAAGAGCCCATTTCAGTTCTGTTACAGGGATGAGAGAGGGTGCTAAGGGCTTTTCACATTCTACTCAGTGATACACACCACCTGCCCTGGGCACCTGATGGGGAAACCATTAGCTCTGTTACAGTTAATGTTATTCTTATGAATCAGGATGATAATGAATATGTCAGACTTTTAAGCAGCAGTTAGGAGACCTGGGACCCTGTTTGGTGATTTTTTGCCCATCAGGCGAGTGATTCAGTTGTGAGGGCCCTGTGTGCTGGGGTTACCCAGGCCACCCTGACACTGAGCTCAACTAGAAATGCTCAGGAGCCTGTGTGGTGCTTGTGACTAAACATGTTCATGTGGTTGAAGCCCTGTTCTATTGCCCCAGTTTCTCATGCCTTGAGTCAAGCTTTCACAGTGCAGACAAAGTTCAGTAAGGCTGGCCTCATCTCCATACATCAGACAATGGTAAGTTCATCTTTACTTAGTGACCCTATATGTTCTGTGTCCAGGTGATGCATGGGGACAGATACAGGATAATTTCTCTCATAGGAGTTATATAAAGTAGCATAGTAAATAAACAAATACTCAAAGGCAATGGAAAATGGTCTTTAACAGGAAGCATATCACTGAAGGGGGTTGAGGAAATGGAAGCACTGGGACATGGAGGATGTTGGGGACTGTGACTTGTTTGAGGTTATTTTGCTATACTTTCTGCCTTAGTTCAGCCTTTCACCTAAAGGCTACATGCAGTCTTGCTGTAAGTTCTTGGGCCAAAGAGAAAGGAATGTGCAGCTGCAAAGTATAATTAATCTTAGCCCGGAGGAGAGCAACACTACCCGGTACCATTATCAGAGACAGGGCCTCACTCCTTAAGACTACATTCCGGAGTCAACGAGGCTGTTATCAATAAGTGTATGTTACATTGTCTGTTCAAGATCATTGAGGCAAGCACATCTTCCACCACCTCCTGATAGTTAAGCAGTTAGGAATGCAGCTAGAAGGTCACAAGATGTTTCCATGGATACTGCAAGAAGTATTGCCCACTTGCCTTATTTGGAATAATGAAGTAATTTTCATGCCAAAAGAATGATTGACGTTGCCTTTTGCCTGCCTCCTTCACCTTCCCTATATAAAGAGGTGCTGGACCTCAATAAACGCCTTTGAACAGAGTTTATGTCTTGGGCCATTTATTATTAACCTCTCTCAGATTTTTTATAGGTGTGGTCGTGCTTCAACTCAGCTAAATAAAGGTGCGGTCGTCCAGGAGCCTTTCCAGCTAATTCCCGCTGGTCGGGCCCCCCTGGGGGGCTTCAGGACCCTGCATTTTGGCGCCCAACGTGGGGCAGAAGACCACCACCACACTCGAACGACTCTGGCCGGCGAATCCGGAGCTCTTTCGTAAATCGCTGGGAAACCCCATCCGGGTAAGCGTAGAAACGAGTTAGCCTTGATCAAAAATTTTAACTGCAGTTTTTCCAGTCGTTCTAACCACCGCCCCTGATTGGCTTTTGGGGCTTCGCCCATTGGATCCACTACCATGGGTGTTTCGTTGAGTACTGAACTTAAATTCATTACAGATATACAGTCTGAATTGAAACGCAGACATATAGAGGTTACCAAAAAAGATATTTGTAATTTTTTAATGTTTGTTCATGATGTTTGCCAAAAATCTAGTGTTCCTGGGCTCCCTCTCGCTCTGACTCTGTCTCTCAGTTTCCTTCCTCTTCTGACCCTTCATCTTCACTTCTGCCGCTGCGCCCTCTGTGCAAAATCCTAAACAGCCCTTCACTTCCCTAGCCTCAGCTCCGTCCCTGTTCTACCAAAACCTTTACTCCCCTCACCACCCTCCCCTCCTTAGCCAGCAATTGCAACAATACAAAGCCTTTAATTGGAAAAGCCTCAAAGAGCCATTTCAAGCCTTAACCTCCTATGGCCCCCAAGCCTCTTACACGCTCTCCTGCTTAGAATCTAATAGCTGAACTCTTTGTCTCTTGGGAAGTTAACTTTTTTTTTCATTGCAAAGCCCTTGCAGATAGGCAGGAATCCTGATCTCTAAGCTCTTATAGCTGGCCTCGCCTCTTTTCATACCTTAAAGGTACAGCACACACTTTCCAGGTCCCAGCTTGCCAACATGGCTCTTGCTGCCCTCTGTGCCTGGAAGTCGCTCCCCAGAGCCGGCATTCCAGCAGCTCCCCCACACCGGCAACAAACTGTTGCTGCTTTCTCCCTCCCCCCCCCCCCTTTTCTGACTTAAGCTCCCAACTCACCACAATTACATCCATGGTCTCTCACCTCTCTAACAAACTTGATAATGCTCTTGGCTCAAAAACCAGCGCTACCTTTTCTGTCTTTCTCCCTAATGGAGAAAGTCTTCCCCCGCCTGCTCAGCAGCCTCCACCGCGGAGAACGCTCAGTCCCTAACCATGGCAGATTCCCTCCTCTCACCGCTCCCCCTCTTAAAGCTATAGAAATGAAACTACTTGGCCAAATTAAAAATCTTAAACAAATCTTAAGCCTTCAAAAACAGGCTGCTTCTCTTAATTCACAGGTTTCTGCCCTTCAGGTGTTTCCCCCCCTCCTAAATCTATAGTTGTCTGTCCTCTGCCCACTGAATTCCACGGCCAAGCCCCCCCTCTTGAGAATTCAAAGAAACAAACTAATAAAAGTCAGGCTGAGTGCCATAAAACAGAAACTGCTGCAGTGCCTACAAAAAATTCTAAGGGCACAGTGAGCAGGATAATTACAAAGTATCATCTGCTAAGCCATAAAACCTTGCGATATCTACACTTTGCTGTTAAAACTTCTGAGCCTAATGTACCTTTTACTCAGTACATTTTGCTCAAACCAGCCCTCAGCCTCCTTCAGCCTCTTTCCTGCCAGCCTTGGGAAACAGCCAGCTCAAGCCCTGCCACTCCCACTTTAAGCCTTCCAATTCACCTTGAAATACCCAATCTTTGTTATTCAAAAGAAATCTGAAAAGTGGCATCTCTTGCATATTCTCAAATCAATTAATAAAACCATGATCCCCATGGTGCTTTTGCAACCCAGACTCCCCTCTTCGGTTGCCATTCCCTCTAATTCCAATAAATTAGTAATTAATCTTAAAAGATTGCTTTTTTTTCTCTATATCATTACACCCTGCTGACTGTAAATAATTTGCCTCTAGCCTTCCTGCTGTTAACTGTGCTGGCCCCTCCCCGAGTTATCAGTAAAAGACTCTGCTTCACCTTGTCAGCCCTACACTTCGTCAGATATTGTGTTATTACGTTTAGTGCATTAAATGGTGTAAAGTAATTATTAAAACATTAAAAAGCAACAGGAAAAGAACGGCAATAAACTTTTTTTTTCATGCCTCTCAGAAAATTTTACACTAAGGTCATAATTCTGTCACTTTACAGATAACAAAATATTGGTAAAAGAAAAACTTCTTTGTGTTTTAAAATCCAAACGAACACAAAAGTGTTAAATTTAAGTCTTATATTTCTATTAAAAGTTTTATTTTAATTTTTAAAGTATTTACAAAATTATGTGAAAAATAATGTGGTTAGCCTTTTTAAACAATATAGTTAATTTAATGCACAGTGAACACCTAGGTTTGCTTTATAGTACCCTTAGTTTTAACTTTGTGCTACAGCAATGGTTGTTCTTTATTTCTGCATTGAAAGAACTATTATTTTAAGTGCATTCAAAATATCAGCACATTATACAAATCTGTATATTTGTGTCGCAGTGAAAAAATAATATTAATAAAAAATATATTATATATAATTTTATAAGTAATATATAAAAGTAACTAAACTTTATAAGCAAATTAACTAGTATTAAATACAATTTTAGTCTTAAGTTCTAGGTGTGTAAATGCATCAGATGTCTTTAACTATATTTTATAATAATCTAAGCATTTAGTTAATTTGGTATATAATATTTTTTACAAATTATTCACTTAAAGTCTTCATAGTAAAAACAGTTGTTTGTTTTTTAAAATCAGTTTTTTATACCTTTAATAATCATAGTTCATGCTATTGTGTTTAATCATAAAAATTTTAACACTTTATTGCAGCTGTCTTACTGTTCTACTGCAAAACCAATTTAAAGAAAACCTATTCATTTACAGCAAATCATTTCATACTTCAAAGTAGAGACTCCTTCTACAGTGCTCATTAACCATTTTACTTAATGTTTTAAACTTCAAATTAAAATTGTTTTAAAAATGTTTTGTGTTAAATCTAAACCTTAAAATTTATTTTCAGCAAAGTTCCACTCCATCTACATTAAGTACTTCTCAAAACTAAAAAAATTTTTTCTACAAAAATTTTTTTTTCTTCTCACAAACATGCTAGCTAAATATTTAAAAGCGCTTGTCAATTTTTTATAAATAAGTCTTAAATCAATCCTTTTGTCTGTTTATGTGTCTGTTGTGATGAATGAAAGTGGCCACAAGTGTAAAATGTTGTGTTTAGTGTTGTTTTGTTTTGTCTGTTTATTTGTTATCTCTACATTTTATAATAATACAATTTTTAAAGCCTTATCCATTTTTCAAATTTCAATTAATTTTTTCAACCTGGTTCAGTCTGGTCAGTTCACAGACTGGCATCTTGCAACTAAAAATCATGTGTTAAAAATTATGTATTAAGCTAGCTTTGTCCTTCTAAGAACATGGCAGAGGGTGTGGGGGATGGCAAACCCCAGATTTCTCAATGGCCATCGGGGATAACTTTTCCCTGGAGAATTTCTGGACTTTGCAGTCACCTGGCTTTCCTGCTATGTGTAAGTTCAAGCCTATAGAATATGTATTTATGGCTAAAAAATAGCATCCAGCTTTAACATAATAACTAGAAGTTTAAGAAAAATCCTTTATATTCAGTTTAAAAAATTTTTTTTAATTAGCAATTGTTAATTATAAATTTTCTTTTATGCCAAAGTCTAACAGAAGTCAAATAACATTCCCGTGGTATTCAAAAATAACTAGTGTAATGTAAATTGCTAATGTTTTCTGCCTGTAAACCCAAGCCAGAGGACTAAGTAAATTCTTAATTTTTATATAAAGTAACCATTTTGCCTCCTGCCAAGCTGTTTTCTTATAAACCTCCTGCTAGCCGCCATTCCTGCAAACCTGTTTCTAACTAACTCCACCTTTGACAATGCTGAATTGAGCACTCTGCCTAGCTGCCTTGGATGCCCACCACTGCCACCAACAACCTCCATTGCAAACAAGTCACGGTCGTGGAACTTTGCTTACTCAAACCATATATGTGCCCGCCTGTTCAACAATCAGACATTTGCAATCAAACCATTATTGTTAACAACTCTTCCATCTTCATTGAAGCCCCCAACTCCACTTATTTTGTTTGCTCCACTAAATTTTCTCCCCATATTGTTACTGAAATGTTTCTTGCTTATCATGATTATTATGTTTTAGCTTTGTTAATGCCTAGAATAACCATCAAACCTGTTGGTCCAGTTTCCACCTTGAACCTCATCCTGCAAATGGTCAATGCCTCTGCCCAAGCGCTCTCCAACACCAGCTATAAACACTGTTAAATCTGCAATTCACCGGTTTCGCCGTTTTATGAAAGCATCACAACGTTTAAATCTCCTATCTACACCAATGACTCTAAACTTCTTCTCTGGAAAGTTCAGCCTCAGCGTCATTAACTCACTGTTGGGCAAGTTGTGAGCTTCGAACTCTGCCTTCTAGCCCATCCTCCTCCTCTCAAGTTATTTTAAATCTTATAAATGCCTCTGCTCTAGCCCTCACAGACCCAGATTATGAACGCTGTTAGCTTAGCTTCTCTCCTCAACCCCTACTCTTATCCTTCCGTCTTTCAACGACGTCGCGAGCCCTTTACAACTGTTACCCTTGCAGTCCTCCTTGCTGTTGGCGCCACTACTGGTGCTGGCATAGAAATTTACTCCCTTGTTTCCACTCAGTCCAATTTTCGCATTCTCACTCACGCTGTAAAACAAAACATTAATGAAATCAAACATAGCTTACAATTTCTCACTAATACTGTTAGTTCCCTTGCTGATGTAGTTCTTCAAAATCGTCGTGCTTTATATTTTGCCCTTATAAAGGAAGGGGGAGTCTGTGTGGCCCTTAAGGAACAATGCTGTGTATTTAAAGACAAAACTGGATTAATCAGGGATAGTGTTCTACGTATTGGTAACGGTATGAAGGAGTTCCAAAAACGTTTTGACCAAGAACAAGGCTGGTAACAGGGTTGGTTTTTCTCTTCTCCTTGGATACATACATTACTGTCCACTATTTTGGGCCCTCTTATTAGCCTCATGCTGCTCCTTTCCTTTGACCCATGGGCTTTCCGCAAACTTACTGCCCTTGTTAAAAACCAGGTAGATGAGACGGCAAAAACCTCTGTTCAAGTTCACTACCAACATCTAACTCCACGTGACTCCTGTGAAAACTTGGCTTTTGTCACCAAGCCGCCCTTTCAGCCACTAAGTTTTCAGGAGATAGAGCGCATAGCTAACAAACGGAGCTCGCTCCAGTACTTGTGCTCTCGGCTGTGGAGATACCTACGACGGGATTAGCAAGGTCCCAGTTAGGACATGGCCCTAAAAGGCTACAACACATAATTCGAATCTCTGTGCACACCCACGGCGCTTGTAGCCATCTTTTAAATGCGGCTTTGGCCGTGCCCAACCTGGTCAAACCTTGTAGCCTAAGACACGGTTCTTCCACCCGCTCACAACTTTCCTTCTTTTATTAGAAGAGAAAGGGGGAGATGTTGGGGACTGTGACTTGTTTGAGGTTATTTTGCTATACTTTCTGCCTTAGTTCAGCCTTTCACCTAAAGGCTACATGCAGTCTTGCTGTAAGTTCTTGGGCCAAAGAGAAAGGAATGTGCAGCTGCAAAGTATAATTAATCTTAGCCCGGAGGAGAGCAACACTACCCGGTACCATTATCAGAGACAGGGCCTCACTCCTTAAGACTACATCCCGGAGTCAACGAGGCTGTTATCAATAAGTATATGTTACATTGTCTGTTCAAGATCATTGAGGCAAGCACATCTTCCACCACCTCCTGATAGTTAAGCAGTTAGGAATGCAGCTAGAAGGTCACAAGATGTTTCCATGGATACTGCAAGAAGTATTGCCCACTTGCCTTATTTGGAATAATGAAGTAATTTTCATGCCAAAAGAATGATTGACGTTGCCTTTTGCCTGCCTCCTTCACCTTCCCTATATAAAGAGGTGCTGGACCTCAATAAACGCCTTTGAACAGAGTTTATGTCTTGGGCCATTTATTATTAACCTCTCTCAGATTTTTTATAGGTGTGGTCGTGCTTCAACTCAGCTAAATAAAGGTGCGGTCGTCCAGGAGCCTTTCCAGCTAATTCCCGCTGGTCGGGCCCCCCTGGGGGGCTTCAGGACCCCGCAGGAGGATGAGGTGTTGGGATATTTGTTGCATGAAACCCCGCCACTATCAATATTGAAAATCATAGTGTCTCAAATACATATTTTGGGTTTTTTGTTTTTGTTTTGATTTTTGGCCATATCCAGCAGTGTCCACAACTTATAGTCCTGACTCAGTGGTCAGGGATCATTCCTGGAAGGATCAGAGGATGATAGGTGTTCTGTTGATTGAACCTGGGTCAGTTCTATGCAAAGTAACCATCATTGTACTTATTGCTCCAGCCCCTTAGATTTTTTTCAAAAACAATATATAAACAACAATAACAAAATTATTAGTCGTCAGGAAGATGCAAATCAAAATAATGAGATATCATCTCACATCTCTCATACAGAGACTGATACAATCAGAAAGAACAAGAACAATCAATGCTGGTATAGCTGTGGGGAGAATGGACTCTCATTCATGGCTAGTGGGAATGTAGACTGGTTCAGCCTTTTCTGAAAACAATATGAATTTTCCTAAAAAAAAAAAAAACAACACTAGAAATTGAGCTTTCATACATTCCAGCAATACCACTTCTGGAAATAGACCTTAAGAGCTTCAAAACAATGCAGAAAATGCATCTGCATGCCTATGTACAGAAGAGCACTATTTACAATAGCCCAAATCAGGAAAGAACCCAAGTGTTCAAGAACAGATGAATGGATTAAAATACCAAAGATATTTCTATACGATGAAATACTCTACAGTTGTTAATAAAATGAAGTCGTGAAATTTGCTTATACATGTACAGAAATGAAGAGTATCATTCTGAGTGAAAAGAATTATAGGAAAAGGGACAGAAATAATGATTGCACTCTTTTGCGGGATACAAAAAAAATAATAACTGTGAAAATAATTCCCAAAGACAATAGAGGAGAGGGCCAAGAGCCTATGATAGGAAGTTTGCCACAAAGAAGTGGGAGGGCATGAGTGTAGTTAGGACAAAGAAGGGACCACTATACAATGATAGTTTGAAAAGTATCACTCTGGACTGAACTAGTACTGAAAGAACTGGGTAATGAAAGGAGGTTTATGCATGATGTCCTTTCAATAACACTATTGCAAATCACTATGCCTAAAAGGAAACATGGGACAGAGAGGAAGAGTGAAAAAGAGAGAGAAGAAAACGTATAGAGGCATGCTGGGGTTGAGGGGTGGGAAGGAAAATGGAACATTAGGAAATATGATAGGAAATGAGTTCTGGTCTGGTGAAGGGATGGGTATTGGAGCATTATATTACTGATATCAATCATGAGCAACTTTTAAACTCTATTTTATGGTAATCCAATTTAAAAACAGAAAATTTGGTGCTACTTTGACCTGTTCTTGCTGGTTGGGTGTATATCCTGAACAAATGAATTTAGCCCTTAGGATCTGGGATGGAGATACTAACCCCTAAAATGCTCCCCTGCTCTCCCCCTTTTTTTTACCAATTGTCATTCAGAATTATTACCAATTACCAATTGTGCCTTCAGAAGCAATAATCTGTTTTTACTATGTTGGAGATAAATGAACAGTTTATTTTCATAATCTTTCTCAGGACTATATATTCTGTCCTACTATTCACAAAAGCCTCCAGCATTTGATATTACAATAGGCCTCTTTGGACTACTGTTCATTAGAACTGATGAGCAGCAGGAGAGATAAAGTCATGAAATTTTCCTATACATGGATGGACATGGAAACTATTCTGATGCATAAAATAAGGCAGAGGGAAAGAGATAGACTATCTACAGAATAGTCTCACTCATCTATGGGGTTTAAGAAAAATAAAAGACATTCTTGCAATAATGACCAGAGACAATAGAGGTGAGGGCTGGAAGGACTGGCTCATGATATGAAGCTCACAACAAAGAGTGGTGAGTGCAGTTAGAGAAATAACTACACTAACAACTATCATGACAATTAATGAGTGAGAGAATTAGAATGTCTGTCTGTGGGCCGAAGTAGTAGCGCAGCAGTAGGGTGTTTGCCTTGCACACGGCTGACCTAGGATGGACCACAGTTTGATCCCCTGGCATCCCATATGGTCCCCCAAGCCAGGAGAGATTTCTGAGGTCATAGCCAGAAGTAACCCCTGAGCATCACAGGGTGTGGCCCCAAAACAAAAACAAACAAACAAACTAAAAAGAACTGATGAGCAGGAAATAGCAATTGCTTGAGATGCATTCATGAGGCTTCTGTGAAAATTTAAGGAAGTGCCTCCATAGTGAAGTTTCTGGGGGTTTGGATGAGACAGGCTTGGCAATGTAATGCGAGGTAGTTGATCCTTTCACAGTGTTCCAATGAAAGGGGCTCAGCAAACTTTTTAGATTTTGTTGAATACATATTCGAGTAGGCAATTTTGCCCTTATACTTTGCACCCCAGAATGGGTAACACAAAGGAGGGTGAACATTTGACCTCAGAGTCAGCCTTATGGAAGAGTTTGAAGTGAATTTATTTTATTTTATTTTGTTTTGTTTGTTTTTTGGGTCATACCCGGAGGTGCTCAGGGGTTACTCCTGGCTCTGATTTCAGAAAAATCTCTCCTAGCAGGCTCAGGACCTATACAGGATGCCGGGAATTGAGCCTGGGTTTGTCCTGGGTTAGCTGCGTGCAAGGCAAACACCCTACCGCTGTGCTATTTCTTTGGCCCTAAAGTGAAATTTAGAACCTTTTCAGTTCATTCTCTTCCCATTCCCATGGTCCTCTATGTGTCCCAGTGTCACTAAGTTTGGAGCCTGTCACAACAGAATTGTTGATACTTGGCAGCACTGCCTACTGTCCACCAAGTCTGCTTGCAGTTCTAGTTCTTGTAGACACTGACAGGGTGCCCATTTTTCTTTGCTTCTCTGCCCCAAGGCTTTCTGCTAGGTTCAGCTGTAGACCAGCTGAGATTCCTCCAGGGATAGCTTTCCCCTAGCTAGGGAGTCACTGATGAGAAAGGCTCTACAGCACTGGGGTCTTCTTTAAATCCCATTGGGACTGACCCCTAGTAGAACTGATCCAATCACAGAAGCATTTCCATTATCTTGTATCTATTGGTTCTTCTTCCTTCTCTCCTCTTTCACTCTACTTCTATGGAATCACATTTTTTTTTTGTTTTGTTTTGTTTTGTGGCTACACCTGGTGACACTCAGAGGTTACTTCTGGCGATGCAATTCAGAAATCACTCCTGGCTTGGGGGACCATATGGGACACCAGGGATAGAACCCAGGTTCGTCCTGGGTCAGCCATGTGTAAGGCAAACACCCTACTGCTGTGCTATCACTCTGGTCCCTCACCTCTTTAATTTTTGTTTGTTTGTTTGTATTTGGGTCACACCCGGCAGTGCTCAGGGTTTACCCCTGGTTCTAGGCTCAGAAATTGCTCCTAGCAGGCTCAGGGGACCATATGGGACGCCGGGATTCAAACCACTGACCTTCTGCATGAGAGGCAAACGCCTTACCTCTATGCTATCTCTCCGGCCCCCTCACCTCTTTTTTTTAAAGTATAAATAAATCCTTTAATTGAATCATGGTGAGATACAATCACAAAATTGTTTATGATTGAGTTTCAATCATAAAATGTTCAGCACCTCCCCCCAGTGTACATTTCCTGCTACCAAAGCCCCCAATTTCCTCCTTATCCTCTCCCTTGTCTTCCCCCAGCTTGCCTCTGGGGCTTTTTATTCTCTCTCTCTCTCTCTCTCTCTCTCTCTCTCTCTCTCTCTCTCTCTCTCTCTCTCTCTCTCTCTCTCTCCCCCTCCCTCCCTCCCTCTCTCTCCCTCTCTCTCTCTCTCCCTCCCTCCCTCCCTCCCTCCCTCTCTCCCTCTCTCTCTCTCCCCCCCTCTCTCTGTTCCCCCCCCCCCCGCTGTGGTTTGCAATATTGTTTGTGAGGGGTATCATGCATATCACTTTACCTCCTTTCAGCACCTGAATGGACAGAAGGGTGTCATCTCTCTCCAGCCCACTTCTGGGGAAAATGCTTACAAGATGAGCATTTGAATCAGTCAAGGGAAGACTGTGAGGCTACTGGAAGGGACATGAACAAGAAGCAAGTTTGCAATCTCAAAATTACCTATTATCACCTCAAAGCTGAATCTAGAACTGAGTTGATTTTGTGAGTTTTAGTCTCGTAGCCATCCTATATCTGCAGTCCTAAGTTTGAAACTCCAGCTCCACTACTTGTTATTTTAAAAACAATGTTATTGTCAGTCAGGAGAGAGATATAATAGGTGCTTATCCTGTAGGTAGGTGACCTGGACCTGATCCCAGGCATAGCCAGGAGTGATGCCTGAGCATAAAACAGGAGTAAGTCCTGAGCACAGCCAGATTTGACCCACCTTCTGCCCCCAAATTATTACTGTTGTGTGTGGGTCTCTCCTGTGAAGCTCAAGGGGTCATGTTGTGCCTGCTTCACTTGTTCTTTAATTTGGGGAACAAGTGATTCAGATTCTGTGTCCCTAGTTTCAGTTCCTCTTGAGATGATTTAGTGACCCCATGTTATATTGTTGTTGTTGTTATTATTATTAATTGCAACCTGAAGGAAAAAGGAGCAACAATATATTGCGGGTTTTATAGTAAAGATAAAAATGGAAACATTTAAGAGTTGTACAAAAGGTGACACTCTTCAGCCTGGAGTGATAAAGCAGGGGTAGGGCATTTGCCTTGCACATGGCTGACCCAGGATGAACCTCGGTTTGATCCCTGGCGTCCCATATGGTCCCCCAAGCCAGGAGCAATTTCTGAGCACATACCCAGGAGTAACCCCTAAGCATCATTGGGTATAGCCCCAAAACAAAGAAACAAAAAGGTGACACTCTTCTATCTCAAAAACAATAAATTAATATTATTACAATATAATGTATCTATTATTTTGTTATATTATATGTGCATATCATAAATCACCCAGAGCCCATGCCTTGAACACATACTAAGCCCTCAGTGTTACATATTATTAATATAATAATTACCAGGTGACTCGTGCAAGATATTAGGTCAAGTAGTTTGTCCAAAGCTAGCAGGAAGTCTGGGGTGACATGTCTATTTTGAGAATCAAAGTCTTAAGCAACTAGCCACACTTGAGCAAGCAAGAGGTTTTGTCAGAGATAATGTAAGCACTGCTGGGACTGGGAAACAGGCTGAGATGATACTAAAATCCTTTTGATTTGTGTCTCTGTGGCTCTGACACGTATTTGGCGTCAATGGCTGGATGTTCCCTGAAGGACTATTCAAGCCCGGATCATTCTGTCTTTGTCTCCATGGGCACACTGATGCAAAAAGGAACAGGGTCCTAGAAAAAATGATTCCATTGAGATTTAGAACATCAGCAGATTTCCGCATTGCTTATTCTACATCACACTGTAGTAAACAAAAAAGAGTCTAAGCATATTTCTTACATGGTAAAATTGTTGTCAAAATTGAAATAAAGGTGACCCATGTCAAAGCTTCAGGACTTCAGTCACTCAGAGAATGCCATGGGTTAATGAATGAAAACTACATTTTCTTTTTTCTTTTTTTTCATTTTGGATTTTGATCCACACTGAGTGGCACTCAGGAATTACTTCTGGTCGGCTTGGGGAACCATACGGGATGCTGGGGATTGAACTCAGGTCAGCCATATACAAGGCAAATGTCCTACCTGTTGTGTTATTGCTCCAGTCATGGTAACAACATTTTCATCTGGTTTAATTCTCTTTCATCACAGAGGCTCTCTGTCAATGTCCAATTTAAATTCCTGATTTTGAGTTTGAAATATGGGGCTAAAGATTAGACAATTAAGATTAGTTCAATTGTTAAAGAACATTTTGATTTCTGAACTGTCAGCATCATTCAGTGATGGGTCTTTTTTTTCTCTCCAAGCTGACTGCCTTCTGGAATCAGCTCAGTGTTTTTGCATATCTTTGCTTTAGTTGTTCAGTCATTGTCACACCAGACATCTGATCACAGATTCCTTCAAACAATCTTAGAATGATCTGAGAACTTTGCAACAGTAGTTCCATTTTCCTCTGTCTCCTTTAGTACTAGCATTATCCATGTCAATTTGACCTTTATTATAAAACTTGCAATTAAAAAAAACTTGTGATATATTGCTGCTCCTTTTCACTTCAAGTTGTAAGTGATTTCTTAAACAGAAATGTTTAAGCAAAAGAACAAAATGACTGCTTAACTACATATTGCTAAGTTAATGCTCATTCCTCTATGTGGAACAAAATTTTCATCTGAAATAATTTTTTCTTTGCTCATAAGAACTTTTTTTTTTAAAAAAGAACAACAAAATATTTGAAAGTGTCTTTATTTAGCTATTCTTTTTGGAGGACAGTAACAGCTGCTTAAACATATTTATTCATAAAATGAAATATATGCTAGGGCTTAAGGGAATATACATCTTTATAGTTAAGGACATTCGCTGTGTATGAAGAAAGCATCTGTAATTTATGGAGCTGGCTATGTAACATAATGATATATATATATATATATCACAAAAAGTTACATATGTAGGGGCATAGCTTTAGTACAGAGATTGGATGCCTGGGTTTAATCCCTGGCACTACATGATCTCCTGGGCACTGCTGGGTTTGTCTGGCCTATAAGGCTCTAAGCACTGATAAATGTCTCTGTGGAGCCATGACCGAAGGCCTGAGATGCCACAGAATCCTAGCGTAGGCTGGTGATTATCATTAGGAGTGACTCACTGAGCACTGCCTTAGAGCCTCAACTTAAATGTAGATTTAATCAGAAAGCTCCTGAACAATAGGCCCAGGAATGGATCTATCACTGGAACATCAATGAGATATCTTTTTGTGTAGTGAATATTTCTAACATTTTTAATCTAACTTGTATCATTTTTATATCATTTTATCACAAGAAAGTAAAACAACTTGTTTTAGCCCATTTCATATTCTCATACCATTAAGATTCATGCTTATGAAAATTTGTTTAAAAGTAAATGTCAGGTATGGTGAGATAGCATAGTGGTTAAGGCATTTATTTGCCTTGCAATGGGGCAGGCCCTATTTCTATGCTGGGTATTATATAAGGTTCTCCTGAGCACCACTAGTTGTGACTCATAAGCAAAAACAACAACTTTTTTTTTTGGGGGGGGTCACACCCGGCAGTGCTCAGGGGTTACTCCTGGCTCTAGGCTCAGAAATCACCCCCAGCAGCTCGGACCATATCGGATGCCGGGATTTGAACCACTGTCCTTCTGCATGTAAGGCAAACGTCTTACCACTGTGCTATCTCTCCATGCCCACAACAACAACTTTTAATTATTTTATATGAAGATTGGAGCAGAGGTCACAAAAAGATGTGATGGAGGCACTGGACACATTGGTTATAGTAGAGATGTGGAAACTATGTATATCAATTAAAAGTATTGACACTATTATTTTACCTAAACTACAATAAATTGTTTATAAAAGTATTTTTTTTACAATGCTTTATTATTTTTCTGATAAATCCAGCCAAACAATCACATTACCTCTCCTTTTCTTTTTGAAGTAGCTCTCCTGTTGCAGAATTGTGAGTAAGCAGGACTAGGAACCTGTCCTGCTATTCTATCAGCACTTTTGCCTGTGATGTTACAATAGATAGGTCAGGGCCAGCTGAGTCCCAACATAAGAGATGTCCTTTCCTTGATACTTATAAGTTGCTTTACATGTAGGATTTTATTTAGCTTTTGCTGTAGCACTAGGAGTTGCAGGGATTAAAGTCCTTAGCATCCCTCTTACAGATTTACGTCTCTAAGACTCAAAGCAGATCAGTAGCTGATGCGAGATTCCAGCTCTCAGACCACACAGCTGGATTCATGACTTGTCTTCTTTTGTGTGGCTGGCTCCCTCCACACTTTTTCTATCATTTTGAGAAATTTTAAAAATTCAGAAAAAATCTAGGGAATAAAGGCAAAAGACCCTTATATTTTCATCAGTCAGAAGGAACCATGACAGACATTTATATGTTCTTTATAGATTAGAGGCACTGTCAAATCTCTCATTTTTTGGTTGTTGTTTTTGTTTTGTTTTGCACTGTTTTGGTTCCTGGTTCTGCACTTAGGAATCACTCGTGGAGGATTCAGGGGATCATATGGGATCTTATAGTATTACATTTTATAGATGTACCACCATTTCTTTAGCCACTCATCTGTTGTTGGACACCTAGATTGTTTCCAGATTCTGGCCATTGTAAATAGTGCTGCACTGAACTGGAAAGCCTGTCTGGAGTACAGGTGGGGGTGGGGCGGGATGGAGGGAGATTTGGGACATTGGTGGTGGGAATGTTGCACTGGTGAAGGGGGGTGTTCTTTACATGACTGAAACCTAATCACAATCATATTTGTAATCAAGATGTTTAAATAAAGAAAAAATATTAAAAAAGATGTCTGGAAATCATGACAATGTGAATAAATAAATATAAAATATTTGGCTTTCTTAAAAAATAGTGCTGCACTGAACATAGGAGTGCAGTTGGCATTTTTGTGTTATGTTTTTGTGTTCTTGGGGTTCAAAGCCATGTCAGCTGTATGCAAGGCCATCATCTTATCTACTGTACTATCTCTCTAGCCCCACTATCAAATATTTATTTATCTTCCTTATTCCTTGTCTCATTCCTTCTCTAAGAGAACTGCTCTCCAGAGCTAGATGTAGCTTCTTTCAAGCCACTTAGACATTATTTCACACAATACATGTACAGTAGCCAGTACAGTAGCCAATGCATGTATTATTGTAAATTTTTGTGGGTGGTGCTGGGGATTGAGTGTCTTACACACTTAAGGCACATGCTCTTTCACTGAGCTATATTTTGGGTTTACTGGTATTTATATTATAATGCATATATACTCTACAAAATTTCCACAAACCATAAAAAGAAAAATTTGAATACAATATATCTCTCCTTCTTACATCTTGTTTTTGATATCAGACTATTTAGACTCAGTAAAGAAACAGACACCAGGCTCAGAACAAGGCTGCCTGTGTTGAACTCCAGCACAAACTCTATAAGCTGTGTGTTCTTGAGTAAAGTTCCTGTTCTTTCTGTGACTTTATTACTTTTATTGTAAAATGTAGGTTCTTTAGTGGCTGCCTCCCAGTTAAGACTTCTGAATCTAGGGCAACCAAAAGCCACTGTACTAATTGAGAGTTCACAACCGTCAGTACTAAACAATTTGAAATATTTGGTTATTTTTGGTGTACAAATATTTAGAATGCTAGCAAAATTTGTTTTTGTTCCCTCCCCCAATTTTTTTGTGTGAAGCAAGATAGTTTTTTAAGTCAAAACTTATAAAGATGTGAGATGACAGAAAGAGAGTAAATGTGTTCAAGAGACAACACAAACAAATAAAGGAATAAAGGTAAGTGTTCAAGGATGAATGCAAGACTCTAGAACAAGCCCAGAGTGCTGAAATAGTTTTGAAGTTAAATAAACAGTATTAAGTCTCTCAAAATTTGTTTAAAAAAAAGAACCAAAACACTTCTTGGGACAAAGAAATAGTGACTCAGCATGATTATAAAAGGAAAAATTAGTTTTGCTGGATCATATGGAAGCTCAATTTCTAGTTTTTTGAGGAATATCATATTGTTTGCCAAAGAGGCTGAACTAGTCTGCATTCCCACCAGCAGAAAATCAGAGTCCTTTTCTCCCTGCATTCAAGCCAGCACTGTTTACCTTTTTTTTCTTTTTTTTTTTGGTGATGCATGCTAGTCTTTGTGATGTGAAGTGATACCTCATTGTTGTTTTGATTTGCATCTCCCTGATGATTAGTGATGTGCAGCATTTTTTTTTATGTTGTCTTTTGGCTATCTGTATTTCTTCTTTGAGGAAATGTCTGTTAATTTCTTCTCTCTCTATTTTTTTAAATTATAATAACTTGTATTTTGACCAGAGTGTATTACAAATCATTCACAGTAATATTTTAGGTACACAGTGACACTGAATCAGGGGCATTCATACCACCAGTGTTGTCCTCCCTCCACCCCTGTTCCCAGCATGCATCCCATATTCCCCTCCTTTACTGCCCCCCCCAGCTGCTAGTATAAGTGGTCCCCTCTGTGTCTAGCTTGTTGTAGATTGGGCATTGATTCTGGTGTTATTGGCTTTGGATTTGGTATTTAAGTCTGATCATTTTTTGTTTCTACTTAATGTTCATACGACTGTTTGATCTTGGTACCATCCCTTATTTCTTCCTCAATTTGTGAGAATTAACAATATGGTTCAAGTTATGTGGCTCTGTTTGAAGGAAAGAAAAAAATAGAATGGGGGAAAATTATCAAACAGGCAAAAATGGGAGGAGTCCTCCTAGAAGCTATACATATCAATTTGAGAGAAGAAAGGGAAAAAAGGAAGAAAAACATAACAACAATACAAAATAAATCAAACAAAAAAACCCAAAAAGCACCACAGCAATAAAGACAATAACCACAACAATAACCATGGTCTTGAAAAGGAAAAAAAAGAAAAAGAAAAAAAGAAAAGAGTGGAAAAAGAGAAAAAAGACCATTAACAATAAAAAACCAAAAGAAATAATTAATTTGTACTTTTTTTTTTTTTGCATAGGCACAGTAAATATTGGGAAGATTAGAAAGAGAATTCTCTTGGCCTAAGGGATACAGTGTTTCTCCGCCTTTGAAGCATACTGTCATGGGAACAACTACAGGCTCCATACATGTTTTTTTTTTTTACTCTCCTCTAGGTCCTTTTGTGGTGCTAGAAACTTTCTGTTCCATCTTGGATGATAGAATCAAGCCTCTGTAGCTAGAAATCTTGATATTTGCACAGGTCATGGGATGGAGCCTGAGATGGAGTCTTTTATTTATGGTTCTAGAAGTGTTCCACCACTGTTGTTTTAATCAGTCTTCTGTAGTTGATGATCTTGGTTTTTGCACCGGTCCTAGGATGAAGCCTAGGATAGAGGCTTTCATTATGTTTCCAGGAGATCTGCTCAGTTGCAGTTGTCACAGTCAGCCCTCTGGAATTAGAGATCTTGTTTGTTGTACAGTGTACAGATTGTACAGATTGCAGGCTGAAACTTAGACTAGGGTCTTTTTTTTTTTTTTTTGGTATCAGGATAAGTTCTGCCCAGTCATGGTTGTCACAGTCAGTCTTCTCTAGATAGCAATTTTGACTTCTGCACAGATCAAAGGATGATGTGTCTTCTGATTTCATCTTATCATTAGGTGGTGAGGTAAGACAACCTGCTCTTAGATCAAGTTTGCCATTTCCTCATTGTCAAGATGTCATATCAAAACTGGCCCATGTTGGTGTCAGAGCAGTATTAAGAATGTCCCAGAGGCCAGTGAGATAACATGGAGTCAGGGCGTTTGCCTTGCATGCAGAAGGATGGTGGTTCGAATTCTGGCATCCTATATGGTCCCCCAAGCCTGCCAGGAGTGATTTCTAAGCCTGGGGTAACCCTTGAGAGCTGCTGGGTGTGACCTCTCCAAAAAACATAAACAAAAGCAAAAAATAAAAAAAGAATGTCCCAGAGAGAGTTTGGTTCCTGGAGCTGTTTCAGGGAACTGTGTTAGTTCTGTGTCTTGGATCTAGGTTTCAGGGTTGGACAGTTGCTATCTAATCACCTGGAGTCTAAGTTGGGTCCACATGACATATGTTAAAGGTGGGAGGTGCCCCTGTATTGTAAAATGTATGAGTTCTTATCCCAAGTAGATAAGAGCTTGTTTCTATACATAAAATTTCTCCTTTTTTAGTATACTTTTGTAAGAAGAAATGGTGTTATATTATATTGCTGGTGCATTTGGGGGTGAGAGTGTCAGGCTCCATCATCTCTGTGCCTTGGTTTTGACCTGAGCTATTATTATTCCAGGCAAGACTTTTTCTTGTAGGTTTTTGTACCAAGCAGAACCAAAACAGGTGAATTTAAGGAAGAGAAGAAAACAGAAACAAGACGAAAATAAATAAAAAATATAAAAAGAAATATATATTCACACACACATATATATACACACATATATATAAAGGAAAAAGATAGATAAAATGAGTTTAAAAAAGTAATTAAGGGAACAAAGTGATGCAGAAGATTACCTTACTTTTGGGGAATAAACAGGTTAAGATGTAGTATTATGTAGATCTTGAGCTTATAAAGGAAATATAGGTTTCCCCATTGTCTTTGAGATATTATCGTGGGGGGATTGGGATCCAGGCACATTTTCATCACACACCCTAGTCTTGTTGAGTTTGAGAAATGATTTGTGGCAGAAAGGGCTCTGATAAAGTTCTTGCACTGGGGATCCTTCTGGAGCTGAGTCCGGTATCAAGCAACAGTCCACATTTGGGGGGGAGTGAGAAGGGCCACAGAGCAGGGGTGCTGGCTATAGTTTCTTGCCAGGGGACGAGATGTGGGGCTGAGTGGGTGTCCCTTCGCTGGGAAGCTGGGTGATGCCTTATTGGGTTAGGAGGTCAGTCTTGATACCTGGTGGATTAAGAACTGAGGATAAAGAGCATTAATAAGGTGGAATATTGGATTGGGAATTAGGGGTGAGGGGATAGTTGGATGTCTGAAGTGGGAGAAGGGATTGTACATAGGAGAGGCTATATACACTATACGCATGGGTTGTTTATAATTTATGTTTGGCTCTTGCAGCTCTTTCTATTTGGGGGGGGGCACATCCCACGATGCTCAGGGGTTACTCCTGGCTATATGCTCAGAAATTTCTCCTGGCTTAGAGGACCAGATGGGATGCTGGGGATTGAACCGAGGTCCATCCTGAATTAGCCACGTGCAAGGCAAACACCCTACTACTGCGCTATCCCTCCCGCCCCTCTTCTCTTAAATTTTTGATGGGATTCGATGTTTTTCATATAAAGTTCAATCAGTGTATATCTTAGATAGTAACCCCTTATCTGGTGGGTATTGGGTAAATAGTTTCTCTCAGTCCATGGGTAGCCTTTGCATCTTTGTCATTATTTCCTTTGAAGTGCAGAAGCTCCTCAGTTTAATGTAGTCCCATTTGTTTATCTTGGCTTCCACTTGATTGGTCAGTGGTATTTCATCATTAAAGATGCTTTTAGCTTCAACATCATGAAGTGTTTTACTCCAGGAACACAAAAACTAATATACTATATATTGCAAATATATATAACAAATATAAAAACATAATATAAAAATGACCACTGCACTTCTATGTTCAGTGCAGCACTATTTACAATAGCCAGAATCTGGAAACAACCGAGGTGCCCCACAACAAATGAGTGGCTAAAGAAACTGTGGTACATCAAAACAATGGAATACTATGCAGCTGAAAGAAGAAATAAAGTCACAGAATTTACTTATACAATAATGGACATGGAGATTATTATGCTGAGTGAAATGAGCCAGAGGAAATAGATAGACATAAAATAATCTCACTCAAGAGATAGCATGGTAATAATATCCTGTGACAATAGAGATAAGGATCAGGAGGTCTAGCTCAGGGTAGAAAGCTCACCACAAAGAGCAGTGAGTGTAGTTAGAGTAGGGAAGGGTTTACTAGGACAAAAATAGTTGGAACTGATCACACTAGCCAAAATCTCAGTTTTTTTTCTGAAAGGAGAGAAATTGACATGCAAGGCAAGGCACCCTTCCATTAACAATAGGGCATAACACAGAGTCAAAAAGGAGAGAGGGAGAGAGGAGTGGGAGGGAGGGAGTGAGGGTGGGAAAGAGAGAGAGAGAGAGAGAGAGAGAGAGAGAGAGAGAGAAGCAAATTGTCTGCCCTAGAGATAGGCATGGGTGGGGGCTTGGGTGTGGGATGGAAAAAAGAGACATAGGTGAGGGTGATGGGAAGAGTACACTGCTAAAGGATAATGTACATTGTATGATTGAAACCTAACAATGAACAATTTTGTAACCATGGTGCTTAAATAAAGCAATTTTAAATAAAAGAAATAGCCTCAGTCTGGAAAGTCAGAAATTGGCTTTGGTACATTTCTATTGCTAATCTTGACCTTAACCTGAATCTGAAGTAGTTTGAGAAACATGTGCAGATAATAGAGAACAGAGAAGGTCTAGTCTAGCCTGTTTCCTTGAATTGGTGCAGGGGTCTGGACTTCTTTCCAGGAAGATGAGGTCTGTTTAAGAGGAGACTGAGTCTTTCCTTCCATGGAGATGGTGGAGGCTTCTTTGTTGTTGTTGTTGTTTTTGGGTCACACCCACAGCGCTCAGTGGTTACTTCTGGCTCTACACTCAGAAATCACTCCTGGCAGGCTTGGGGGACCATATGAGATGCTGGGATTTGAAACACCGTCCTTCTATATGCAAGGCAAATGCCCTACCTCCATGCTATCTCTCTGGCTCTGAAATTATAATTTTAAAGTGGTATCAGATGGCTAAATATCTTCACAGTCTATTCATATTTGTTAATAACAATAAAATTTAGCACTATAAAATATTAGTATTGGGCTGCTAGGAAGATAGTTTAATTCGTAGAGTGTTTGTAAGATCCTAGTAAGTTTGAGATCCTAAGTTTTATCCTCAGCAACACATGGCCATTATGCTCTATAAAGCATGTGACACGTGAAGGTATTCAATAAGCAATAGCTACTATCATCATTATTTTTGGAAAGAAACCTATGTTGTAATATATTTGAAGTGAACCCAATAGTTTCATCCCTGTCTATAAAATTTTGAAAGAGATCACTCTAACTGAATTTGGGTTGTTTTCTGATTCAATAAGAACATAGTGACTAATGCTGAGTAATGTCTATGTTTCAAAGCTAAGTCACGGCGTTTATGTGGTAGGATGTGAGTGACTGGGGCAGGTCTTATTTCAAAGGGAAAGGAAGTCTCGAGAGTCAATTTCCCCAGGGCAGCTAGTGATGAATCCATCGAAATGGAGGATGAGGGAGGGCCACAGGTAATGGATGGTGAGTTTCAAACTGGTGGCCTTCTCTAACCAGCCCAATTTGAAAGAAATGGGGTTGATGGTAGGAAGAATTGATGAAAGGCATATGGAAAAGGCTCACCTCTGACATGGATTGGGCTTGGAGTATCATGCCTTACTTAAAGGCAGTGAGGCTGTGAGTTTGGTCCCTGCCACCAATCTGCACTGCTGCTGAGTGCAACTCCTGGAGATGCTGGTGTGACACTGGGCCGACAAGTAAATGTATGGGCCTCCTTCCTGGAGCACTGCAGCAACAAAGGGAAGGGAGGGGAATGGAAAAGCTTGGACTCACCACATGCGTGTTGTGTGTTTACCTACCCACTCTGGGCCTTACTCAGTTAAGTGAATAATTTCTGATCCTCAATCTATGAGAAAAGTATTTCAGGTGCTTTGCTTAGAGACTGACTCAGAGTGAGGGGCTGGAGTGGTGATACAATGGGAAGGGAGCTTGCTTTGTATGTGGCAGACCAGGGTTTGGTTCTTGGCATCCTATATGGTCCCTGGAGCCCACCTGGAGTGATTCCTAAACACCACTCCTGGATGTGGCCCAAAAAACTAAAAAGAAAAAAGACCAAAACAAAAAAATTGACACAGAATGAGGATTTGATTAGCTTCTGACACTAGCATGCACCTTGAACTTAGATGTGAAAAATCTGTTGAGTCTCCCCACAGAGCACTAACATGTCATTTCTTCTGACTTACTGTTTAGTAATAAACTCCAACCTACCTGCAACATAACTGGGTTATTATCTACCCCCACCTCTTCACTACACAACTGAGAACAATTTTTTTTCTTCTTTTTTTTTTTTCAGGGGAGAGCACGAACGCAGTCCCCCACTACCACAAACTATGCAGTCGAGTTTCCCACATTTGGGGAAATCGCAGGAGTCAGCACATCCGGAGTGCAATGGATAAGCCTCACCCTGGGAAAACCACCTTCGTGATCATGGTATCTCCCCTGCTACGTAAGTATTGAGAACAATTTTTTTCCATTTCTCTAATGCTACATATTTTAGAACTACAGTTTTCCCAGTGGAAGCAATGATAAAGAATAAGATCTCTGACCAGCAACCCCAGACGTAGGTCCTTGTGATGTCACCAGTGGGTATTGTCACATCCATCTCACTCAGTGTGTGTGATTCCTAGGAAGACAGATCAGAGAGCTACCTAGTACTGGAAGCATCAAAACTGTATTTTGTGACGAATTTCCAGGCAATGTCACACTGCAAATTCAGTGCTAGTTCTAATATGATGTTACTCAGCAGCCTCCAGTCAATCAATAGCATTTCTGTTATCTCTGGTTATTCCTAAAATGTCCTGAATTTTGGTGACTAAGGCTGTCTCCAAGCTTGATTTACCATGGATTTAGGCAGGAACTCCAGAGCAAAGGTTCTGCACAGATTCCCTTGAGAGACAACTCACAACTCAGTTGGCAGAGCATGAGATTCTTAATCTAAGGGTCATGGGTTCGTGTCCCATGTTGGGCATCAGATGTCAGGCTCTGGCATGGGGTCCACTGATGAGACCAATGCAAGGGTGGGTGAGGGTCTCTTACAGCCCACAGACTCTGAGGCTGAACTCAGGAAAAGGAGGGAAGTCACAGACAACTCTCAGGGAAGTATTTTCAGAGTAAAAGATATTTTATTGAAAGTAGGGACAAGGTTTTTTAAGGGCAAACTTTAGGCAGGGAACAGAATGTGGGTAGAGACAACAGTCTCAAGGTACATGGCATCATTGATTCGGGTGGTATACAAAGATAGTGGTTACAATGTTCATGGCATCATTAAATCAGAAAGTAAGTAAAGATAGTGGTTGCAATGCTTATTAGCCTAAATAGTTTGTCTTGGGTGATTTTCTCCTTAGCTCATCTCATCCTGCACTCATAATAGCAGGGAATGCAAGTCTCTAAAAAGAGGCTTTCTTTTATATTCAAGGTCAGCTTGCAGAAATCCCCTTATTTCCCAGCTTCTCTCCCCACAGGAGCAGATTGTTTGTGGAGTACTCCTGTGCGGTGTGTGTGTGTGTGTGTGTGTGTGTGTGTGTGTGTGTGTGTGTGTGTGTGTGAGAGAGAGAGAGAGAGAGAATAAGAGAGAGACAGAAGCAGAGAGACAGAAACAGAGATATAGAGCCAGAGATAAACAGAGATAGAGATACAGAGATGAAGACAGAAAAAGATAGAGATAAAGACAGACAGAGAGAGAGAGAGAGAGAGAGAGAGAGAGAGAGAGAGAGAGAGAGAGAGAGAGAGAGAGCACAGGCTTCTCCCATAAGGAAAATGTCTATTTCTGTCACTGTCTCTCTTTTTCTACCTAAACCCTTGGTGAGTACTGAAGGAAACAGAGTTCTGCGACAAAGAACAATGAAAGGCAGCCCTTTTGACAGGCTGTGTTGTAAATAAAGCCTGATCAGAATCAAGCAGCTAATTTTTTACTTGAGGTTCAGAATTTTGGCCTTGACACAGAAAAAAAAAACAAGAAGGAACAAGTTAGAGGAAAAAAAAGTATTAAGCATTTAATTAAAACAAAAGTACCTGCTTCAAGATTAGTACTCTTTTTCTTTCTTTCTTTCTTCTTTCTTTCTTTCTTTCTTTCTTTCTTTCTTTTCTTTCTTTCTTTTCTTTCTTTCTTTCTTTCTTTCTTTCTTTCTTTCTTTCTTTCTTTCTTTCTTTCTTTCTTTCTTTCTTTCTTTTCTATTCTTTCTGTCTTTCTTTCTTTCTTTCTATTTCTTTCTTTCTTTCTTTTCTTTCTTTCTTTCTTTCTCTCTCTCTCTCTCTCTCTCTCTTCCTTTCTTTCTTTCTTTCTTTCTTTCTTTCTTTCTTCTTTCTTCTCTTTCTTTCTTTCTTCTTTCTTTCTTTCTTTCTTTCTTTCTTTCTTTCTTTCTTTCTTTCTTTCTTTCTTTCTTTCTTTCTTCTTTCTTTTCTTTCTTTCTTTCTTCTTCTTCTTTCTTTCTTTCTTTTCTTCTCTTTCTTTCTTTCTTTCTTTCTTTCTTCTTTCTTCCTCTTCCTTTCCTTCCTCTTCCTTCCTTCCTTCTTTCTTCTTTCTTTTCTTTCTTTCTTCTTCTCTTCTTTCTTTCTTTTTTTTTCTTTCTTTCTTTTTCTTTCTTTCTTTCTTTCTTTCTTTCTTTCTTTCTTTCTTTCTTTCTTTCTTCTTCTTTCTTTCTTCTTTCTTTCTTTCTTCTTTCTTTCTTCTTCTTTCTTTCTTTCTTCCTTCCTTCCTTCCTTCCTCCTTCTTCCTTCCTTCCTTCCTTCCTTCCTTCCTTTCTTTTCTTTCTTTTCTTCTTTCTTCTTCTTTTTCTTTCTTTCTTTCTTTCTTTCTTTCTTCTTTCTTTCTTTCTTTCTTTCTTTCTTCTTTCTTTCTTTTCTTTCTTTCTTTCTTTCTTTCTTTCTTCTCTTTCTTTCTTCTTTCTTCTTTTCTTTCTTTCCCTTACCTTTCCTCTTTCCTTCCTTTCCTCTTTCCTTTCCTTTCCTTTTCCTCTTTCCTTTCCTTTTTCCTTTTCCTTTTTCCTTTCCTTCCTTCCTTTCCTATCCTTTCCTTTCCTTTCCTTTCCTTTCTCCTTTCCTTTCCTTTTCTTTTTCCTTTCCTTTCCTTTCCTTTTCCTTGCCTTATTCCTTTCCTTTCCTTTCCTTTCCTTTCCTTTTTCTTTCCTTTCCTTTCCTGTTCTTTTTGTTTTTGGACTACCACCTGGCAGTGTTTAGGGGTACTACTGGCTCTGTGTTTGGGAATCACTGAGGATGGGGCTTATATGAGGTCCCTGGGATCAAACTAGGGTCAGTCACATGCAAAACAATGCTTTACCTGCTATGCTATTGCTTCTAATCCCAGGATTAGCACTGTTTTTAAAACATAATTTATAGGCTAATCAGTATAGAAACAAGATAAATCAATAAGGGTATAAAATATGTATAACATTCTGAGAAAAGAGGGTTTGGCGAGGTTAACTGCTTTCTCAGAGTCATAGCCCCTCTCAGACTCTACCCATATATGGCCAACTTGCTGCAGTTACCATGGCAATTGTAAACTGTAATGGCATGTGTGGGTGTCATTTTTATAATGTAAGTGCTTTTATCAAGTGCAAATCATAAAGTTGGGGGGTTATATATCACTGACCATGATAAATTATCTGATTTTATCCTGTCTTAGGTCTTTTTATTTTTTAAATATTTATTTTATTTTCATTTTTAAAATATTTTTGTTTTGCATCTATAACTCATTAATTTTGATTGTTATTTTATATTAAGATTCTGGGTTCTTCGGGGCAGGTAGGCCTGCAAAAACAAAACAAACAAACAAACAAAAAACAAAAGCAAAGAGAAACTACTGCGAGACAAAAAACTTTTAACCCTTTGTACTATCCTCCCCTGACCCTTAAACTAACCCTCATGACCTCATGACCAAAACAAACAAAACAGGCAAAATTCCTGATCAAAGGCATAATAGAGTGGAAATATGACAATTATAGTTAGAAATGTTTACACTGAACAAGAACTCGGGGTGCTGAAAGGAGATAAAGTGGGTTTGATATATCATGATACCCCTTCAGAAACAAAATAGCAAACCACAGTGTCTAAAAGGAGAAAAGGGAGTAGGGAGCAGAGACATAGAGAGACAGAGGCAGAGACAGAAAGAGAGAGTGAAGAAAAATATCTGCCACAGAGGCAGACAGTGGAGAGAGTAGGGAGGGAAACTGAGGACATTGGTGGTGAGAAAATGTGCACTGGTGAAGGGTATTGTGCACTGTATGGCTGAAACTCAATCATGAACAGCTTTGTAAAAAAAAAAAAAAGACCACTGGGTTCAATACAAAATTTTAAAAAAAGAAAAGTAGTCATACCTATGTCCTCAACTAAAAAAAAATTAAAAAATATTTTAAAAAGTGTAAAAAAAGGGGGCTGGAGAGATAGAACAGGAGTGGGCGTTTTTGCCTTGCATGTGGCCAACCTAGGAGAGACCCAGTTCAATTTCCAGCATCTCATATGGTCCCCAGCCTGCCAGGGGCAATTTCTGAGTCCAGAGCAAGGAGTGATCCTTGAGTGCTGCTTTTTATTCATGAAAAAATATTCTCTTGGGCAGACACTGCAAAGCTTAAACAACGACTTCATCCTGTTAGTTCCTTAACTAGCATCTAATACTGATGCAAGGACTGGTACATGTTACATGTAAACATCAGTCAACATTAACTGTCTCCCCCCCACTTCTTTGACATCTTTTTTTTAAATTTATTTAAACTTTGTTGATTGATTGATTATTTGATTTCGTGATTAGCTTTGCCCAAGATGACTAGGAAACAGGTAATGACATTTAGAAGCTGCTTGCTCTTTTATGTGCACCCTCAATCAGCAATAAAACAATGTAATAATAATAATAAAAGAGCATGACAAGTTTCCTTTAAGTCTTTTTTGTCCCACCCCCACCTCTATTGTGGGGCGTATTTCATGAATAAAGGAGAGGAAGGAGATAGCCTGACAGTTGCTGTGGGCAAAGCTAATCATGGCTTAGCAGGTTCCAATTCCTGCAAGGCACTGGCCAAAGTCATGTCTGCCAGTATGTCTCTTCCAGGGCCAAAAGGCTTAGGGGGGGAAAGGGCACAAAGTGACATTTGTATCTGGGCAAAAACTATCATCCACTCTTCATCTCTCTTCACCAATCAGGCATGGTGGGTTCCTGTTTCCCAGGGCAACAACATTGCTCTTCACCAGGCAAAGGACCCTCAAGGATAGCTCCGTCCTTCATCTTAGTTCAATCTAAGTTTCCATTCTAAAATGTTTGTTTCACATTTGAAAATGCTTATTATTGGAAATGCAACCTGCCTTTTTTTGGATCTTTAAAGGACAAATGACTCAGGTTTTTTGGGAATAAGGGTGGTCTTGACAATTAGAAAATATTTTTTACCATTAACTTTATTTTTTATTTTTAGCGCACACCTGGTGGGTCTCACAGCTTTCTCCTGGCTTAGGGATGACTCCTGATAGTGTTCAGGAGACCATGTGTAATGCCATAGATTTGGACATCAGGTATTTTGGGGTTCTTTTTGGACATCAGGTTTAACTATATGCAAGGCAAGTGACTTAATCTTTATACTATCTCTTTGACCTTTAAATATTTTAAAAATATTATTGTTTATTTATTTGGCTTTTGGGGCTACACCCAATGTGCTCAAGGCTTACTCCTGATTCTGTGATCAGGTATCACTCCTAGTCGATGACAGGGGGATCATACGGGTGCCAGAAATTGAACCCAAGTTGACTGTAGGCAAAACAACACCCTGCCTGCTATTCTACCTTTTCAGCCCCTGACCATTTTTTAAGTTGTATTTTCTTTATTTTCTTTGCTGACTCTTCTTTCTTCCCTTTAAAAATGGTCAAGATGATAAAATAAAAGAAAAGAACATAAGACTGCATCATGTTTCTAGAGGATTAGGACTCCTGAATCACTCTTTCTTCCCACTTGCTGGGTACTTAGGTCCAGTTAAATGATCAGTTTTATTATAACAGAATTAGAGACACAATATCAGAAATGTTTCCTCAACTTGGATAACTTACAACTCTTTGAGGGGGTTATTTTCTACATGTCAGATGTTCATAAAAAACCCCTTGGATGTGTTCATGACCTTGGAAGGGGGTGACTCAGATCACACTTGGTGTTCAGGGGCTATTCCTGTCTCTGTGCTTAGGAGTGACCGATTGGTGTTCAGGGACCATATAGTTCCAGGAATCGAACCCTAGTGTGCAGCAGTGAGGTCAGTGTTCTAATCCACCCCAGTCTGTTCTTGCTTTCCATGAATGATAATGGAGATTTCTGCTGGTCACAGGGACTTGATACCATTTCATCCCTACATTGGCTCAGCATCAAGCTCTTCATGGGAAGGAAGAGAAAGTCTAAGAATCCTGAAAAAACTTGGCACTGGGGATGTTTGTGGGCCTAAGCATGTTCTCTGACATCTTCTTAGATGCTGCAAACATACTTTAAGCCCTAACTTGGATACGGAAAGTTGTGATGTCACATTGAGAGATGAGGGAACATTTAAGTGACCTGAATGTGTGTGAAGTTAAAATAATTGTATTAAAATTAGTTCATCTGTGATTAATTATCAGTATGTGGTATAATCTGTGTGGCCTCTTTGAAATTGCATAAAACTTTCTTGGGCAAGAAGGGATCCAAATGGAATAAGTTTAAGTAGCAGTGTGCTAAGATTGCATCTCTGCCAGAATGTTCTGTCAGGTGATATCAGAATCTCTTGGCAGCATTTTCCTAAAGGTCTGAGCCTAGGTTGCTCTTTTCCAGCTGGAGTCTAGGTCCACAGACTCACTGATGGGTCATAAGCTTTTGAATCACAGCCAACAACCTCTTTCTAGTCAATTCTTATATTTTTACCTCATATGGGACCCACAAGCCTAAAAGTCCACTAAAGAGTTTCTTCTTTCTCTCTCTCTGAACTCACTGTTGCTGCACAGTGTCCAGTGATAGCCAGTATGAAAATTATATCTTATGCATTGAAGAGAGAAGGGGAGTGACACTGGAATATTTTGAAAGCCAGTCCCTTATCAAACACATGTTATTTTTTTCCTGCTTGAACAAATTTACCCTTCAGAGCCTAGCTCATAGCATGAACTACCTTGGTTATTGCCTCCCCCTAAAGAGTTTTTCTTCTCAGCACTGCTGATTCAATCACTGTCTAAATAATTTATTTGACTGTGCCCTGGTTGGTCTCACTTTTAAAGCTTCCTCATGGTAACAATTCATTATTCTTCTGCTTGTATGTCCTTAATCAAATGGAGTCATGTGAAGAACTAAAACTACCTGAAGCATAATTCTCCCTTAATAAATATTTGTGAATAACAATAAATGCCAGATGCCACTGTACAGTGGATGAGAAGGAGTGGTAGTCAATACACAAAAAGAAGAAGGTTGACCCACACAGCAGACATACAAAGGAAAGGGGACTTGCTTATCTCCTGAGATGAATGGGTGTAGTCATCTCAGAGTCTGTCTATGAGAGAATATATAATTGAAGAACTCTTTTTCTAGAAAAGGGTGGAGATTACAGGACTAGGGGGCACCAAAAAGTTATAGTTTTGCTATAACTTTGCTAAAGTCTTTGCTACAGTCTCATAATCTTCAGTGTCACCTCCCTGACAGGCAGCTACAATGAATTCTCTAAAGCCCATGCAGCTCTAAGACCGCCCCTCTTCTGGTTGGATTGCCATTCTTAAACCCTCTAAGCCCCATTCAAAGAGAAAGATGAGCTTCCTTGTCTGGGATCTTGCTCATATAAAAAGCTGAGCTAAACTCAGTTTTCAAACAGCAATTAATAGTAAACAAAAACCTGACACAAGTTAGGCTTTCCTGCCTTGTCTTTCTGGACTTTAGTCTTTCTAAAGTCCTGGCCTAATCTCACTTTCCTGAGTAATGGATTCCATCATTGTGGGCTTTCTGTAAAGGCTTCAGCTTGCTCAGGGAAGATGGCTTAACCTATCCATCACTGAGGACTTATCAGTCTGTCTTTTGTGAGGCAGTTTGATGGAAAATGAAGGGCTCTAACTGCCAATATAAATGGTTTGCAGAGGGGTGGCTAGAGTAATAGCATAGCAGGTAGGGTGGTTTCTATGTAAACTTCTGACCCAGGCTTGATCCCTGCATCCCATATGGCCCCGTTAGCACTATTGGGTGTGGCCCTGCACATTAAAACAAAAGAAAAGTAAAAACAAAATGACTTGCAGAACCAGACAAGTGGAAAGTCAAACCAACATGAAGGATGTGTTGTTAAATTTCTGCTAAAGCACAGAAGAGAACTGTCAGGGCCAGACAGAGATAACCTAAAAACAGAGAGGTTTATGGATGATCACTCTTCCCATAAAAAAAAAATATTTTTACCTATAAGTCCTGCCGAAGGAGGACATTGAGTCAGATGGTATCTGTTCTCCTGAGGTTACAGTGTATGTCAAAAGCAATACGCTTTGCTTCAGTGGGTTCTGAAGAAGGCACAGAAGAGGCCTGGAATGAGTTTTCAAAGTGACCTTTGATGTTATCCAAGCCCTTTTCTTGCACAGCCCAGGGCTTGCTTCTTCAAATTTACAGTGTGGAGACTGATGGTCAGGATAGGTTTTAGGAGATAATTCAGTTTCATATTGCATTTCAGTGAGTGAAAGGAAAAAAAGCAACAAAGGACATATGTAAAAAGTGGGGGTGTGTGTGCTGGAGAAATAGTACAGAGGTAGGGCATTTGCCTTGCAAAGGGACCCAGGACCAATGTGGTTAAAATCCCAGCATCCCATATGGTCTCCAGTGTCTGCCAGGAGTAATTTCTAAGCAGAGAGCCAGGAGTAACCCCTGAGTAACAACCGAGCACAGTCAGGTGTGGCCCAAAAGCCAAAACCAAAACAAAACCAAACAAAAAAGTGTGGAGGGATGAGGAGAGTGTGCAAAGGGTTGCTGCTTTGCATTGGGAGGCTGGGGTTTGATTCCTGACACCTTATGGTTCCATGAATACAGACTGGAGGGATACAAAGTTAGCAGTAGACTCCTGGATTTGGCTGGATACAGCTAGATATGCCCCCCCACCCACCCAAAGAAGGTGAAGTCAATCACTTTCTTTCTCGAGACATGGAAAGTTTTACATTGTGGATTAAAAAAAATTGTATTTTCTGATGGTTAGGCTCTTCTTTGGGGAATATTGAAAGCTTTGGCTTATACCCCAGAAAGCTGACTTCTGAAAGCGATGCCCTTTTAGACACAATATTTCCTCTTGCTACAGGGTGTTTTTCACAATAAACTGATAGGGATTTAAAATAGCAAAAACATGGGGCCAGAGCAGTGGCTCGGTGGTAGAGCGTTTGCCTTGCATGCAGCCAACCTAGGATGGACCAGGATTCGATCCTCTGAAGTCCCATATGGTCTCCCAAGCTAGGAGCAATTTCTGAGCACATAGCCAGGAGTAACCCCTGAGCATCACTGGGTGTGGCCCAAAAACAAACGAACTAAAAAATTAGCAAAAATATTTGGTTTTGAGCACCAGGGATTGAACATGGCCTCAAACACAGAAATCTGGACTCTACCACTAAGCCTTGTGCCTGCTCCTGGTCAGGGCTTCCAACTGTTCAGTGAATCTCTTCTTCAATAGATGCATACTTGACCCTTTGCTCAGCAAGCATCTAGCTTGCTGCTCTTGGTTATCTCTTCTTCATAGCAAATAATTTTCTCCTCCTTGTGCATACCAGATACCATGATAAACATTTGGAACACCAAAGTATCAATTATTCTCAGCATCCTCAGTCCTTTGTTTAGAACATGACAAATCTATAATAATGCAGTTCAATGCAGGTGAGATTATAGCTGTTCAATGGATGACAGGACATTGTAGGTATAGGGAAGGTGTGTACCTGGCTGTGGCTGGCTCTGTATGTATTCTAGATTCATGCACACACTGCTTCAGTTTTTTCTTTTCAGACGCCTGTGATTCTCTCAGGCTAAATTCTTAGAATCTAAGGAGAACTGGTATTCCTGGGCTAGAATAGTCTGGTCCACATTTTCAGAGTTCTCTGTCATTCTTCCCTTTGTAATATACCACACAACATTAGCTATGGGTTGTACTGTTTCCTGGGTGCTTGAGTGATGCATGTGTGACATGGGTGAGAACTCTATTTGTTAAGGTTTCTTTTTTTAGGGAGTGGTGGTTTACTTCCAGCAGTGTTCAGGTCTAGCAGAACTCCGGGTTCACCAGGATAGTGCTGGTGATAAAACTCTAGGCTTCAAACACTTGAGCTACATTTTGACCTCTTTTTACAAAGTCAAAGAGATGGAGTTGTCATAGCAACATATGTTGCTATTACCTACTTTACCCCCAATTGAATGTAAATTAAGAAGTGGAGTATAGGAGCCGGAGTGGTGGCGCAAAAACCATAAGGGCAGGAGCACCTATAAGCAGGGCACCTGTTTGCTCCTTGGTGTAATATGAATTCTGTTCCCCCAGCACTCCTGGACCTAAAAGCATCTGATTGTGGGGTCTCATTACCAAACCTTTATCATAGGAATGGTCCCTCAGCCTCCACACCCAACTAAGGAAGCCCCAAGAATGTAATTCATGTCAGATATAGGGAGATTTCCCAAGTGAAGGGGTACTAATCCAGGACAGAAAAACCTTTCTTTGCTTTCCGTTGCATACCACACCTGGAAGTGGACAATAACTCACCGTACTCTCTGGACCTTGTTTAACCCATCTTTTATTCCAGGGCATCTGCAACCTAAACTCAGTTGTAAAAGTACAGAATTGGCACCACTCAATGAATTAGTATGCTCCAAGAGATGAAACCTCCCAGATATTAATTTAAATCCTTTTGTGGCTGTTTGCTGCTCTGTGCTCAGAAATAGCTCCTGGCAGGCTTGGGGGACCTTATGGGTTGCCGGATTTGAACCACCGTCCTTCTGCATGTAAGGCAAATGCCCTACTTCCATGCTATCTCTCCGGCCCCGTCAGGAGTAATTTCTGAGCGCATAGCAGGAGTAACCCCTGAGTGTCACAGAGTGTGGCCCAAAAACCAAAAAAAAAAAAAAAAAAAAAAGTGGAGTGTACATGCAAAATGAAATTCAAAATATCTGATGGGATTGATTAGATCAAAGGAAAAGGAAATTGGAAATATGCATTGGGATCTTATTATGAGAAACTTTAACATCATGCCAAGAAGTTAACTTGAAAATACAGTTAACAAGAGCTAGATATGTGGTAGTGAGCCCTGACAGTACATTCCCCTACTGCTGGTGATGGAGACCCCATGAGCACCACTGAGTTTCACCTTGGTGGTTCCCAGAACTGAAAGGCCTTAGCATGAAACCTGAACCTCTAGCTCAGTTGGCCAAGTGGAAATTTCCTCTAGGCCTCCTGAACATAGCTTAGAGTCTTAGGAAGGAAGGAAGAAAGAAAGGAAGGTAGGAAGGAGGAAAGGAAGGAAAGAAGGAAGAAGAGAGGGAGGAAGAAAGAGAGGGAGGAAGGAAGAGAGGGAGGAAGAGAGGAAGCAACAAACAGCCACTAAAGGATTTAAATTAATATCTGGGAGGTTTCATCTCTTGGAGCATACTGATTCATTGAGTGGTGCCAATTCTGTACTTTCATAACTGAGTTTAGGATGCAGATGCCTTGGAAGAGAAGATGGATCAGACGAGGTACAGAGAGTGTGGTGAGTCTTTCTCCACTTGCTGTATTCCAGATGTGCTATGCAACAGAAAGCAAAAAAAAAAAAAAAGTTGTTCCCATCCTGGATTAGTATTCCTTCATTTGGGAGCTCTCCCTATATCTGACATGTATGACATTGTTGGGGCTTCGTTAGTTATGTGTGGAGGCTGGGGGACCACTCCTATGATACAGGCTTGGTAATGAGACCCCACAATCAGATGCTTTTAGGTCCAGGAGTGCTGGGGAGGGCAGAATTTATGTTACACCAATGAACAAACAGGTGCCCTGCTCACAGGTGCACCTGCCCTTATGTTTCTCTTCCAAGATGACAATAGAAAAAAAATTTTTTTAAACTAGACTCGAAATGTCAAAGGTTTATTTTAGTGCCAGTATTTGAATCTGGACTCACTATGCTCCTATTTCTTCTTCATTGGTTCAAGCTTTAGAAGTATCCCTTGCTTCTCTGGAGTTTCTCTTTCTGCTTGACTATTCCTTTCCACTTTTTTCATTCTTGAGGGATTCACACCAGGCAGCACTCAGGGATAACTCCTGGCTCTGTTCTCAGAAATTAGTACTGGCAGGCTTGAGGGACTGTAGAATGCCAGAGATCGAACCTGGTTTGGCTGCTTGCAAGGCTCATGCCATCCAGCTGTGCAATAACTCCAGCCCCCCTTTTCAGTCTCAGTTTTCTGGACACACTCATCATTGGGCACTCTACTCTCTAGAAGAACGTGTGTATTATTGTTGAAATACTCCCCTGAGACCAGCACCTTCTCTATCATTTAAAAATGAAGCTTCTCTTTCCTAGAAGAACTTAAGTTCTCACACTCCTATATTTCTCTTAGGACTCTCACATCCTAGATTTTTTGTGTTATAGATATTTGTGGGTATAATATTATTTCAACGATCAAGGGAAAGGACCGAGTCTGAATTATCATAGTTGTTCTCTTAGTGCTTAGCTGTCTGTGAGCCAGTTGGTCATTTATAGTTTTAAAAGCTAAAAAATCTTGAGACTGGAAATCTTTACAGTGAAAGTTAAAACATAAAATGGTGGCTAAAACTACCTGCCTTCTAAGTGTCAGGCTATGAATTCTATCCCTTAGGGCTGCCCACTTGCACTGACTACACTGGGGGCAGTGGGTCTGCAACTTGGTTGTCTGGGACCTCCCAGATTGTGTGACTTCAAGCACAGTGTCAGGTATGTGGCACCTTTGACACTAAAACATATTGTAGCTCCTGAGAGAATGTATTCCTGGGAGAAATATAACTAGAATGTGTGTGAACCCCATAACCAAATGGGTGTGACCCCTGTGAGCAAGTGTATAAGCACTGGCCACCACGTGTGTGTGCATCTCCTGGTGAGTGCTGTGACCAAGACTTGGAGCACCACAATCAAGTGTGTGTGACCTTTGGGCTTCACAACAGCAGGATAGGGAGTGGACAAACACAGTGGCAAATTTAGTCTGATTTTCCCTGCTCCATTTTCACACTCTTCTAACTTAGCACCTGTTACAATGCCCTTTACTTGTAGGTCATTTTCTTCCAGAGGAGATTAAGATATTAAGCCAGAAATGAGTGGGCACCAGTTTCATTGGTAGACTACAGACTGAGAATCAGTACACAGGATATGGTCCATAGAGATGAATCTCTCTTCAGGAGCAAGAGAAAGGGAGTAGAGATGAGGTGGGAATGAGTCGGGCCATCTGAGGGAGGATAAACAAGAGAACAGACCAAGGTGAACTTTGGAGAAAAGGTTAGAAAACACAAGAGAAATGCTCTTTGCTGCAACCATTAAAGAAATTAATGAAACTGAGGAAATATTGTTGAACAATAGTAGGTTAGATGGAAGGATGGGGAAGGTGTTAATAATAGCTAAATAGTATGATATTTGAGTCCTATTACAACCCCAGAGGTCAATGTCTTTCAAGGTCATTAGGAAAAGAAATCTTTCAAATCGTGCCTGGGAAAGGGAGAGAGAAGCACTGAAGCTTAGAGAAAACATTATTGGATATCTGATTCCTCATGTTGTCACATATCTTAGGGCTTTAGAGTTATCATTTAATAATATAAAAACAATTCACTTATTAGATTTAAGCCAGAGCAGATGCTGTACTCTGCCCAGAAACAAATCCATTTGTAAAACAAACAAACAAACAAATCCATTTGTGAGTTATCGTGAAAGGTTCAAATCTCCATGAGATAGATGTAAGATGATGTTTTCCTAACTTTAATCTTATTCTTCCCAGATAGTATCATGTTATAAATAGAGTTTATTGGCCTAGGTTTTTTAGCTTTTGTGGATGAGAGTTCCCTTCTTGAGCAATTTCAGGGGATAGGACTGGAAACTATGTTAAGAGGAATGCTTAAAAAGAAGTCTCTCCACATTCAATCTCCACAGTCACATTCTTTTTCTTTTTTCTTGTTTGGTTTTTGGGTCACACCCGGAGACCTCAGGGGTAACTCTTGGCTATGCACTCAGAAATCATTCCTGGCTCAGGGGACCATATGGGATGCCAGGGATTGAACCCAGGTCCATCCTGGGTCAGCCACATGTAAGACAAATGCCCTACTGCTGTGCTATTGCTCTGGCCCCATAGTCACGTTCTGATCACTGCTTTTTTTTGTAGTGACTACCATCTTTTTCTTCCTCCCTCCCTCCCTCCATCTCTCCTTTCCTCCTTTCCTTCCTTTCCTTCCTTTCTTTCCCTTCCTTCCTTCCTCCCTCCTTTCCTTCCTTTCCTTTCCTTTTTCCCTCACTCCCTCCCTGCCTTCCTCCCTCCCTCCCTCCCTCCCTTCCTTCCTTCCTTCCTTCCTTCCTTCCTTCCTTCCTTCCTTCCTTCCTTCCTTCCTTCCTTCCTTCCTTCCTTTCCTTCCTTTCCTTCCTTTCTTTCCCTCCCTCCCTCCTTCCCTTCCTCCCTCCCTCCCGCCCTCCCTCCCTCCCTCCCTCCCTCCCTCCCTTCCTTCCTTCCTTCCTTCCTTCCTTCCTTCCTTCCTTCCTTCCTTCCTTCCTTCCTTCCTTCCTTCCTTCCTTCCTTCCTTCCTTCCTTCCTTCCTTCCTTCCTTCCTTCCTTCCTTCCTTCATCTTCCTGTGCAACTCTCTAAACCAGCCTTCCTTGTTTGTAACTGAGAAAAGAAGTACTGATTATGTTGTATTGTAAATATTATGTCTGGGGGTGTCAAAGGTGCCCCCAAATAATCTCGTAATGGAGTCATAAACTACTAAAATATATCAATTTTCCTAACAGGAAATGAGGTAAATACTGAGAATATCTTATGCTTTTTGCCTTTCCTTGTTATAACTTGTGTTTGGTTATCTTTGGGAAGGAAATAGACTAAGCTTTAGCCTACCACATGCTTCCCAAAAAGAACTTATCAAGACACTGTGATCAAAGCTAAAACAAAGTCTTGTGATATGTTTATAACCAAGAAGCTTGCTTGGTTCACAGGTGTCCATCTGTCCTTTCCATGTAAGTCATGTCCCCTTACATCAGTGCTTCTCAACTATTTTTTGTCATGCCCCCCTAGGAAGAAGAAAACATTTTTGTGCCCCCCCAAGTGACTGTAAATAGTATCTTTATTAAAAAATTTAACCTGCAAAACAAAAATATATAAAATAATTTAAGCTGATTTTTTAATCAGAGGTGATGTCTGGATTAATGGCTACAATGAACATGTTTTGCAATGCATAGCTTTTTGAAGCGGGGTTTGAAGCAGGACACAGCAACTCCCAGCTCCTGAGACATACAGAGACATAAACATGGGGCTTAATTTGTTATGACAGTGTTTGCTGAGGTCAAATGCACCCCCCTTTATGGACCCTCGTGCCCCCCTGGGGGCGTGCCCCACTATTTGAGAAGTACTGCCTTACATGGAGATGAAAGTTCCAATCTCAATCCATAGAATTTAAATTTTGAGTTATTTTTCTAATACAAATAGAACAGAGGTAAAAAACTACTGTTTGTGGGCCCGGAAAGATAGCACAGCGGTGTTTGCCCTGCAAACAGCAGATCCAGGACCAAAGGTGGTTGGTTCAAATCCCGGTGTCCCATATGGTCCCCCGTGCCTGCCAGGAGCTATTTCTGAGCAGACAGCCAGGAGTAACCCCTGAGCACCGCCAGGTGTGGTCCAAAAACCAAAAAAAAAAAAAAAAAAAAAAAAAACCAAAAAAAAAAACCAAAAAAAACCTACTATTTGTTCTGATACATATTTAATACATACAAAATGATTACATTGGAAATATTCCTGTCTTTGGAAATAGTAATACCTACCACTGTATCATCAATCCTACCAGAAGAACATACATCTTGGTTTAAGGATTGACTAGAATATTATGTTAGGCTATTTTTCCCTCCAAAGCTTAGATTACTTTTTTTTTTTATCATGGAAGATGAATTTTGCAATGAATGCTAATGTATCTAAGGCTTAAACAGAAAAATATGGAACTCTGAAGTTTTTCTGTGCAGAACCAAAAGGTATGTGTGAAAGACAGAGCTGGGGGAGGTGTTAGATACATTTTCAAGTTGGATTCATCCCAAAGGAAAATATTTTGATGCTATTAATATGTGTGCTATTCATCAGAGAGATGTTGCTTCTTGAATCTATTCCCAGTGTTCATCTAATGTCAATAAATTAAGCACTTGATAAATGAAATAACCAAGTACATATTATGTATTAACTGTCACAATGACTCACTCACATCATCTATGAAGCAACAAAAGGTGAAAGAATAAATTGATAGATACTTTAGATGTAGTGATCAAGGACAGTTGAACTCTGATTTAGATTACAAGAAGTAGTTACTCTTTATTGCCACACCTGGTGGTACTTAGGGATTATTTCTGGCTCTCTACTCAGGAATTACTCCTGGTGATGCTTGGTGGACTATATGGGATCTTGGGGATCAAACCTGGGTGTATGGCATGCAAGGCAAAAGTCTGACTTGCTATACCCTTGCTCTGGCCCCAATAAGTAGTTATTCTTTTAGAAAAGCAAGACCTTTCCCGGTAAGAGAAAAGGCTTCAAAGTGACAGTACAGCAGGGAGGTGTGTGCCTTGCATGTGGGCAACCTGAGTTCGATCCCTGGTGTCCCATATGAGCCTTCCAGGAGTTATTTCTTAGTGCAGAGCCAGGAGTAACCCCTGAGCACTTTTGGGTGTGATTCAAACCCCACACCAAAGTCTCAAAGTATGATGAGCTTGTCATGTTCAAGGACTGAAGAAGGCCAGTGAGACTGGAAAGGAAAAACATAGGGCCAAGTGGTAGGAGATGAAGTTGAAAGGGGTAGAGATAATGTAGTATATTGTAATTCAGAATGAGAAACTTAGGTTTAATATTAGTAAAATGGAAATTCACTGGTGTATATTAAAAGGAGAAAATTCTAGTTAGATAATTAGTGGAAGAGAGAAGTCAGGATGGGGCTGGGGGTTAGGGAAGAAAAAGGTTAAGGTAGCTGCTTAGGATGAGGGTGGGAGTGAGATCGATGGAGAAAAGTAGAGGATTCAGAGGCAGTCAGAGGAAGAGTGAAAGAAGAATCCAAGTGCCAGCCAGTTGAAATAAACCTCAATTCAAGTAGGAGAGCAGTGCCTTTCCTAAAGGAACTTTCATTGTATTCAGACTGTAGGAACCTCAGCTATTTTTTGTTAGTATGCTCTGTTATGTTTTGAGACTACATGCACTAATGTTGGAATGTACTCTTGACTCCACACTCAAAGGAGTCATTTCTAGCAGTGCTCAGGGGACCATGTGGTACTAGAATCCCTGGATTTCCTGCCTGCAAAATGCATGCTCCAGCCCCTCAAGCTCTCTGTCATGTGTAGATCCCAACCTTTACACACACACACACACACACACACACACACACGCACACACGCACACACAGTCTATATCAGTCACTGGAAACCAGACACACTATTGAGCCTGGTCTCTGAAGACATTTCTAGAATCAAGGAGTTGTGTTTCTTCCTCATCCCCGTGACCATTTTTCTAGATGTGCTTCTTGGATGTCAGAGGTAGATGGCGAGTAGCAGGTGTTCTGAGGGTCGTTGCATTTGTCGAAGGGAAAGCTGACATTCTCACTACACACAGTTCCTTACTGGTGGCCTCCAAACTCAAAGGAGAGAAGCTTTGAGTATTATAGTTAAAGGTCAGGAGCATTACAAACCTAATCCCATTTTCCATCCTGTGAATTTTCCTAGATCTTTTCAGAAGGTTTATGATAAATGTTTTCATTAACTTCTCTTCATAGATAAAGAAAAAATTTCAAAAATAATTAACTTAAACTATTAAGAAAATGATGAGGCTCAGAAAAGTTCTGTGTTTCTTCTTCCTTTTTGGTCTTTTGGCCACAGTGGTGGCACTCTGGGGTTACTCCTGGCTCTGCACTTAGGATCCAGTCCTGGCAGATTCTGGAAGATAATATAGGATTCTGGGGATGGAATCCCAGTCAGTTGCATGCAAGGCACAAACACCCTACCCACGAATGGTATTATCGCTTTATCTTCAAAAAATTTTAATTTTGTCCAAAGACACATAGTTTGTAAGAGGGAATCCCACGGGCTGGTTCTGACTCTGCACTGTTGGAGTAAATCAGTTTTTCCTTTTAACTCGTTATCTCCACACAGGTTCCACCGAAGAACCTAGGGTGGGCCAGGCTATGGTTTCTCTTAGACTGTCTGTCTACTTCGCTCACAGAGTGCCCAGTAAAAGGCTCAGCAAGCGTGTCTGACCGGAGACATCTCCCTTTCGCTGCCCACCCTGTGGCTGGGATTCACGGCCAGGCAGGATGGCGAAGTGGACTGCGCTGCCGCTACTAGAAGATGGGGAGAGACTATCCTGTGTCTTGCCTGGAAGGTCTTTTCCATTCCTCAGTCCTCCCTCTCTAGCCCCGTTCAATCTCTCAACTTCAGCTCGGGTCCCTGGGGGAGCGTCCCTGGCCTGGGGGCTGACAGATCCTGGGGGCGCGGGGTCTCTTTCTGTGTGCCCTCTCTCATCCGCGCACGCAGAGCCTCGTTCCTGGGCGCTCGGAGCCCGGCGGGCATTGACGTCAAGCGGCGGCGGAGCGCAGCCTGCAGACGGCTGACCCGTACCCTCCTCCACACCCCCTTCCTTCCTCGCCCCCTCCCTCTTCTCTGCACCCCGGCTCTGGCTTGATATAAAAGGCGGGAGAAAGGGCCAGACCGGCAGCTCGGAGTTTCAGCACCATGGAGAGCGCCCGCCTGCGCCTGCTGCCTTTCGTGGCTGCCGCCCTGCTGCTGCTGCTACCTCTGCTGGGCGCGCGAGCCCAAGAGGACGCCGAGCTCCAGCCGCGAGCTCTGGACTTCTACTCCACCATGGAGGACCCCTCCCATGAGAAGGAACTGGTCGGTATCTCCCCTCGCCCTAGAGGGCGGCTCCCCCTTTGGCTTTTCCCCGGGACACCTCTTTCCTCCACTCTTGTCCCCAACCCCAAAAAGCGCGCAGCGGACAAAGCACAGTGGAGTCTATGCGCTCCAGGCAGTCTGCAGAGCGAAGCCCTGACCCTCCAGTTAGAGCAACAGGAGGCTCGGGGACCCGCGGACAATTTCTGGGACGGCACTTGATGCTCGCTAAGTTTCCATCTCACCAGCACCTCTGGGGGTTTTGCCACTCACGGGGGCTGAGGGTGTGAGGGTCCGGGCTCTTTTTGTGGTTGCAAGTGAGCATCAGGCTGGGCTCGCAGTCAAGGAGGCAACTTTGGGGTTCCGGGGTTTTTGTGTGTGTGTGTTGCAGATTGAAGCCCTGCAGGAAGTCCTGAAGAAGCTGAAGAGTAAACGCATTCCCGTCTATGAAAAGAAATATGGGCAAGTCCCCATGGTAAGTAAGGCTTTGGGTTATTCCTGCTCAGGCTACCCCGAGAAAACGCATCCTTTTGAGTCTTACACAGGCCCTTTGCCAGTAGGGTTGGACTCAATAACCCAGGTGGCTAGGCTGTAGAATTCTGTTGGACTCCTGCTCTGTTCCCACCGCCAGCCCAGTGCTGTGGTCTCTATGGGAGAAGCGGGGAAGCCATCTGGGAGGATGGAACAGCTTGTGCCAGGAACCAGATCTTGGATCTGTGGGAAAGAAGCATTTCCTGAGTAGGTATTTCCATCTCTCGGAGAATTTCTCAGAATGGAAAGAGCTCTCACATCCATTTAATTTTTATTTCTCCCATTTTCTTCTGTCTTAGAAAGCACAGCCAGTTTTTGCTTTTTAAATATAAATCAATTACTCTTTAAATATCAACAGTTTTGATTAGGGCAGGCACACCTTCCTGGATAATACACACGCCTTCCTGGATAACACACACACACACACACACACACACACACACACACACACATACACACTAGTTTTTCTTGCCATAAGATGCAAAACAGGGAGCAAGGGTAGTTAAAAGGTATAAGCTTCATGCTTATTTCTTGGGGATAAAGGCTGACTTTCCCACCCCCTCTGGATGAGAAATAAAAAGAACAAGCCCCACCCTCCAAGTCCCCTTCAAAAGAAATCAAAGTAGGAAATGAAGAATTAAATTTTTTTGTACTTTACTGAAATGACAAGCACAGGGTCCGTCCCTACATTCTAGGCCCTACTCTACCCTCACCTCTGGTGAGAGGATAACTTGGGTCCGCCACCCCACTCACCAGGCAGAATTGGGTTCATAGGGAGACTTGGCAGGCTTTTTTTTTTTTTTTTTTTTTACCAATGCCCACACTTTGTGTTTGCAGTGTGACGCAGGTGAGCAGTGCGCAGTGCGTAAGGGAGCCAGGATCGGCAAGCTGTGTGACTGTCCGCGAGGAACCTCCTGCAACTCCTTCCTCCTGAAGTGCTTATGAGTGACCAGCTCTCCTCCAGAGACCCCTGCGGCCTCTGCATCCCTCTGCCCCCCCCCCCAGGAGGACCGCTTCTTCATTCCTGGAGTTTGGCTTTAGCAACAAGGTTGCATCCCCCTCCCCCCGCAATTTCCAAATAAAAGAATACCTTATTGTTACTATGTGAAGGATGATGCCTTGCCTTGTACGGTGTTGATCAGTGAAAAGTAGTCTTTCCTTCTATTACGTCTGATAAACTCCTGTACCTCTGTGTAAAGGGGAATTGTCCTTCGAACAGGGCGTTTTGGTGTGTGGCCTGGCAGGATGAAATTCAGCGCTTGTTAATCTTGGTAGAGGACATCACAACCGGAAAAAGCAAATTACCCCCAAGCAACACAAATTGAAGCATGTACAAATGATACCTAATAAAGTGTTTTTATGAATTGCTCACAGTGCATCACTGTTTCTACATAAGCAACAGGGGTAGGGATGGTCGGATTAATCATGGTGTTGTTTTTCAAAGAGAGATGTTTTAAAAATAGCTGTCTGTCGGGAGAATAGCACCTTGGCTCCAGGGAACTTTGATCATTAGAGTTTTTCACACAAGCTTTGCTATACTATTTGCTTCACAGTGGAGAAGCTCTGTGTGTGTGTGTGTGTGTGTGTGTGTGTGTGTAGAAGCTGTGTGTGTGTGGGCACACGTACACACATGTGTTTATGTATGAAAGAGAGAAGAGATGAGATAAAAATGTCAGAGTTGAGTTGATGTAATTTGTCTATTAAAATCTTTTGCTAGGCTCCTTAATCTTAACAGAGATATTGATAAAAGATACTTCGTTTCTGAAACCAGGAGGACAGATGAAAGGAATGAGGGCATGCTTAGTTTGTGGAAGGCCCCAGTTCAACCCTTACCACTACTGAAAACTCCCAGTGGGTTGCTACTCCTTCTTTCTCCCTTACAAAAAAGAGATGAAATTGCTTCAAATATTTACCACATTAAAAGCAAGGCAAAGGTAGGACTTTTAAGTGTCATTCAAAGGAATAAAGCATTTGCCTTATAAATGCAAAATACCGAGCCTGAGCCCGAGAACTTTGCTTTCCAAATGCCTCTGGGATAACCTGGTGGTGTCTGTATGCTCAGGATACAAGTAGTCAGGCCCACACTGCTGGAATCTCTGAGTATGTCTCGCAGAGGTTCCTGGGCTCCTTAGTACAACTGGGGAGGCTCCCCTCCAACCAAATTAGGACTTTTGTCCCTCTTCTTCATTAGAAAATATACACTGAGGGACTGGAGAGATAGCACAGCGATAGGACATTTGCTTTGCAAGCAGTGGATCCAGGACCGACAGTAATAAGAATCTCTGCATCCCATATGGTCTCCCAAGTCTGCCAGGAATGATGTCTGAGTGCAAATCCAGGAGTAGCCTCTAAGCACCGCTGGGTGTGACCCCAAAAAAATCCATAAAAGAAAGGAAGAAAGAAAGAAAATATACACTAATATGAAATGGGAATTCTTGAAAAATTGTCCAGAGGACAATAGCTATTTCTGGGTACTCCAAGGGTATGATACCCAGTCATCATACTAGCAAACACACAATTAGAAAAATTGTCTGTTCAACAAATAAGTGAAAATAGTTGGATGCAGAGTCGATTCAAGAAATGAAAGCAACACATGCTTACCAGGCGGGTGAGATACCATGATCGTGAAGATAGTTTGCTCAGGGTAATCCTATTCCATTGCACTTCTGATGTACTGACCCCGAGATTTCCCCAAATATGGGAAACTTGACTGTATAACTTGTGGTCGTGGGAGATTACATTCACACTGTTCCCTAAAAAAGAACAGATCAGGGGCCCAGAAGACATGGCAGTATCTTTGAGCCCTTGCCCTACAATAATAGACATCATCAATGTACAGTCCAGTTGCCAGGTCTTTTACTTTTCCAGAAGACATGTCAACCCCAGGCCTAACCTTCTTGAGACCTTAATTGTTCCACAAAATGATTGCTTGTGTCAATTCTAACTAAACAAGGTCAGAAAATTGCTTTAATTATTAATGAGCACATAAGCAGGACCCTCGGGATAGCACTGAGAGCTGCTTCTTATTTTATCCCAGAATGTCTCTCTAGTAGCAATAAATGGTGGACAAATTTGGAGTTTAAAGGAAGGTCTACTGTTCACTTGTCCCCTGTTATATCATGTCTCTCTCTCTCTCTTTATCTCTGTCTTTCTTCTCTCACTCTTTCGTTTTGGTTTTGAAGCTACATCCTGCAGTGCTCAGGGGCTATTCCTAGCTTTGTGCTCAAGAAGACAGTGCAGTGCCAGGGATTGAACCTGGACCTCCTGATGCAAAATATAAGTTTAAACTTATTAAGCTATTTCTCTGGCTTTCAAAATCAAAAAGTTTAATTTTTTTTGGGGGGGGGCACACTCGTTTGATGCTCAGGGGTTACTCCTGGCTAAGCGCTCAGAAATTGCCCCTGTCTTGGGGGGACCATATAAGACGCTGGGGATCGAACCTCGGTCCTTCCTTGGCTAGCGCTTGCAAGGCAGACACCTTACCTCTAGTGCCACCTCACAGGCCCCCAAAAGTTTAATTTTTAAGACAAAAGCAATATGAAGTTGGTTGTGTGTATTTTAACTCCCGAGACTTAGTGAGATTTGTTGCAAGCTCAGAGTTCTGAAAGTTGACTATTACCTCTGAGGACTGGAAAACATTACAAATTGAAATAATGCAGCTAAAGCAGTGGTTCTTTTGTTGCTGATGTTTTGCTTTAGGGCTGTACAGAGAGAGCCTGAAGGGATGCTCCTGTCTCTGCTTTCAGGAATTACTACTAGCAGTTCTTGGGGGCCTATATGGGATGCTGGAGATTGAACCTGGGCCAGCTAAATGCAAGGAAAATGTCCTACCTGTTATTCTATTACTCTGGGTCCAGGGAGCAGTGGTTCTTGCAGGCACCTGGAGATGACAAATGAAAGTTACAAGAAAATTTTCCCCAGTGAACAGAAATAATTACTGGTATTGTGTCCCTTACCCTTTGTCAGAATCTAGAGAGCTACAGGGACACAGACATATCAAACACTTAAACAGCCTGTTCCATGTAATGATAAGGATTTTTCTTGCTGGCCAAAATTTACTAGGATTTCTGAACTCTATCTTACATTTTCTTTAGAAGTCCAGTATTAGCAAGTACCTTGCTAGTCAGTTTATCAAAAATCCTGGAGAGCTGATCATCTTCACTATCTGAGCAGGTTCTGCATCAGCCACATAATGTGTGATCCATTTGGTATCATAGCAAAGATTTTATTGTTTCAGTTTAAGCAGAACTCTGTTACTCCTGATATCTCCTCTGGGAAATCTCAGTCCACACACTATGCACTACTCCCTGGCTATAAATTCCCAATTGTGCAGAGCTGTATTAAGCCACATTTTATGTTTAGGTCTCTTTTATCCTATTTCAGCAATGGAGAAAAAGATAAAATTTATTTTTAAGGCTTCACCTACTAATTCTTGTTCTTTGATGGTTTTGGCAGTGTAGTTAGGGAAAGGGGTTTAGGATTGTATGATTTAAATTAGAACCTCAAGTAATACTTGTCTATATTTTCTATCCTGGGACTTCTGAACTTTACTATAGTTCACTCATTCTATATATTTTTCATTGCTGTCCTAATGTGAAGTGCTTAAAATATAATTAAGCAATATAAACAAAAAACTTATTCTCAAGGAGTTTTTAATCTAGGCTTTAGTAGTCTACTATACAAAAATTATTAGCTTTGAGAAATCCTATGGAGTACACAATGATAGCAAATAAGAGATCAGAAACTGTGATTGTTAGCTGAGATTTGAAGGTTAAGAAGCCAGAGATAGGGTGGAAGGAAGAAAAAGTGCTTTGGGCAGAGGGAATAGTGCATACAAGCATTTAGAGGTAAGGGAGTGATAGTAGAGCGTGTAGGACATTTGCTTTGCATACAGCAGATGGGAGTTTGATCCCTGACATCTAATATGGTTCCTCACAAACTTCCAGGAGTAATTTCTGAGTTTCGAGCTAGGAATAACTCCTGAGAATTTCTAGTGTGGTTCCCTCAAAACAAACAAACAAACAAACAATAGACTCTTTGGAAATGAAAAGCACATAGGGGGAAGTGGTTAACCCTATACAGAGATCTTTGGGTCCCTCAGGTATACATTGATACCTTGTACTGGTGCCCAGTGAAATTAATAGGTACTCACAGGACAGACTAACTCAAAGGAAAAGGCAATGAAAGGTAGGAGAGGTTTTCCTTGCATCAGATTCCATCCATCTTTGTTTCACAGATGGAGGCATAGGATTATTTCTTGGCTATGATTTCTCTTACCTTACTAATCATAGCTATACTTTTCAGGCTCTCTAGTCTAGAGGATATATTAGTAAAATTTCATTGATTTGAGAATAGCTTATAAAATTAAAAATTTAATTTACTTTATTTAAAGAGCATATATCACATAGTTCACATAGCTGATTATAAAATATTTGTTTCCAGATAAGTTGAACAAGTTATCAAGAAAAAAGAAAGAAAAAGGAAGGAAGAAGGAAAAAAGAAATTCAGCAACAAGAAAAATTATGAAAATTATTGTATCTCCAATGAGGTCACTAAATCATTGCCAGAAGTTAGTAAGCTCTTGTTGCTAGTTGATCATTCTGTTACTTCATTTGTTTTTAAACATTATGTAGCTTCAGACACACGTTGGCTTCTAAATTGATGTGTTATTATGGGGATGACAATATTAAACAAATAAAGGAGTTGTCCAGGAATCTCAAGCACTATTTCTGATAATGTCATTTTTGGGGGTATGTTTTCAGCTGCCAGGGCTTCTGGAAGTATGAGAAACCAAAGGGCAGACGGAGAATGCAAACACTCACTCCAACAAAGTCATAGTGATATCAGCCCAAATACCAGCATACCTGGAGTTTTCATCAGATTGGTGTCTCTGCAGTGAACTACAGAGGTGTGGTAAAATAGGGCCTTTGGCAAAGCAGCAATTGTGGGTGGTAGGTGCAATAGGCATGTGGCAGGGTAGGGACTTGGCCTGCCCTATTTTCTAGAGATTGCCAGCTTTCAGCTGCATAGTTTGTGTACCCATAACTTTCACTACTTGGTTTACATTTATTTTGAGAACAGAATGAGTTTGTGGAACAGGTCTGGTGCAGATATGGCAACTGCTTTTGTGGGTGTAACCTTTTTTAAGTGCTAAGATCAAAATGAAGTCCTCACACATCAAAGGTATGTATTCTACTGCTAGCTATACCTCTGAATAATAGCTAGTATCTGATCCTTCCTTAGTTACTGAGATGATAAATTAGCAGAAAGAAGTTATAACTTTAGAGGTAAGAATATATAATTAATGCAATGAGACTCTTGTTTGAATGAGAAGATGGGGTTTAGAACTAGGAAAAGATGAAAAGTATGAGTTCAGAGGAGAAAAATGAGAGAGCATATGATGTGTACAAAATGTGGGTGATGTTGTAGCTGTGATGACAGGAAGTTGGAGTAGTTGTTTTAGGGCTTTGTCAACAAATGCCAAACATACATTTATCTGCTGAGATGAAGAAGGTTCTATTGAATGATAATGTTCTCATTCAATTGTTATATATTTACATATATCATGGCAAAGAAGTTAATGACTAGACTTCCACCATCAGGTGACAGACTCACACAAAACATGATAGATAAGATACTAGAGAAGCCGGGTCCCCTGTTTGTGACGCCAGGCTGGGAAAATCCAAGAAACTACGCCTGCCCAGTGGGGCCCGACTGTGAAAAACTGTGAGTGCTGCCTGTGTGTGTCTGTCTACTGTCCTCTTGCGTGAACCTCTTGGGAGTGGGTTGAAAAGAGGCTCCAGCAGAGCACTTTGGCTCCGCTTTGCTACGCGACCGTGTGCCCTTTCTAAGAAAAGAACACCATCGCAACAAGAAGGAAAAAAATCACACTAAGAACTGTGCTGGATCAAAGAAGCAAGCATTTCTCCCCGGACTGTCTTCTCTGCTGCATGCTCGGGCCTAAGATTTGATCCTGTGTGAGGCTTCATCCTTTAGAGGCAAGTCGGCCCATCCAGAAAGGGCGGAGCCAGAGGAGTGTGCCGCCTGCATCATATAGCCAATGAATACAACCACAACACGTAGAAAAACCCACAAAAAAAGTGTGACAATGGGGAAATAACGCAGGCCAGCATCAGACATAAAGAATGAAGATGACAATTCTGATGACCAGATAATGACCAACCAACTAATCAACCTCTCAGATAAGGACTTTAGACTAGCAATATGGAAGATCCTCAACGAACTCAAAGAAACCATGGATTGAGTTGAACAGAACACTAATAAGAACCAAGAAAATATGAAGACAGAAATCACAAAACTCCAAACTGAAATAGCATGTCAACTAACAGGCCTGAAAAAGTCAATAAACGAAGTGAATGACAAAATGGATAAGCTCTGGGACAGGGTATCAGAAGCTGAGAATAGACTTGGTGCTGTGGAAGATGTGATACATAACAATTCCATACAGCAGGAGAGATTGAAAAAAAAAACTTAAAGCAAATGAACAGACAATGGAAAAATTAGTCAAAGAATGGGAACAGATGAAAATAGAAGTCTATGATAAGATGAACAGAAACAACTTAAGAATCATTGGAGTCCCAGAGACCCAGGAAGAAAATTTCCAGGAAGAATCAACGGTCAAGAACATCATTAAAGAGAAACTTCCAGAGCTAAAGAATATATGTGATCAAATCCTGCATGCTCGAAGAGTACCAACCAAAAGAGACCCCAGAAAAACCACCCCAAGACACATCCTAGTCACAATGACAAATTCCACAGATAGAGACAGAATTCTGAAAACAGCAAGATCAAAAGGGGAAATTACATTCAAGCAAGCATCCTTGAGATTTACAGCAGACATGTCACTAGAAACACTCAATGCCAGAAAGCAGTGGTGGGATATTGTGACAAGACTGAATGAAATGAATGCTTCACCTAGAATACTGTACCCAGCAAAACTCACTTTCTAGTTTGATGGAAGAATACATGGTTTCACAGACAAAAACAGAAACTTTACAGACTCAAAACCAGTCTTAAGAGAAAAACTGAAAGACCTAATCTAAGACAAGACTAACCAAAAGACACACCAAATTTGGTATAAAGATGGCATCAAATCCCAGGGCAATTCTTTCTCTCAATGTCAATGGACTAAATGCACCAGTTAAGAGACACAGAGTGGCTAAATGGATCAAAAAACTCAACCCAACCTTCTGTTGCCTACAAGAAATGCACCTGAATAGTCAGAACAAACATAGACTCAAAATAAAAGGCTGGAGAAAAATTATCCAAGCAAACAACACCCATAAAAAAGCTGGAGTGGCCATACTAATATCAGATAATGCAAACTTTATACTCAGGAAGGTTGTAAGGGACAAAGATGGACATTTTATATTAATCAAGGGGTATATAGAGCAGGAAGAATTCACTCTCCTAAACATATATGCACCGAATGAGGGGCCAGCAAAATATTTAATACAACTGTTGACAAATCTGAAAAATAATATCAACAACAACACAATAATTGTGGGGGACCTCAACACGGCTTTGTCAACACTGAATAGGTCAACACTGAATAGACTGAAACCCAACAAGAATATACTAGACCTGAGGAGAGAAATGGAAGAAAGAGGCCTAGTGGATATATATAGGACACTCCATCCCCAGAAACCTGGATACACATTCTTCTCCAAAGTACATGGGACATTCTCCAGGATAGACTACATGGCTGGCACATAAAACATACCTCCATAATATCAAAAGAATAGAAATTTTGCAGACTACCTTCGCTGACCAAAAGGCTCTAAAATTATTTGTGAATTCCAAAGGGACAAAGAAGAAAAACTTTAACACCTGGAAGTTAAACAGCCTCATACTCAATAACCAGTGGGTCCGAGATGAAATCAAGGAGGAAATCAAAAGGTTCCTGGAAACAAATGACAATAAAGACACAAACTATCAGAACTTATGGGACACAGCAAAAGTAGTACTGAGAGGAAAATTTATAGCTTTGCAAGCACACATCAGGAAGGAAGAAGGAGCTTACCTGAGTAGCTTAATGACACAGCTAATAAAACTGGAAAGTGCTCAACAAAAGGACCCAAAAATAGGGAGACAGAAGGAAATAACAAAGCTGAGAGCAGAAATCAACGAAGTGGAAACTCAAAAAACAATCCGAAAGATCAACGAAAGCAGAAGTTGGTTCTTTGAAAAAATAAACAAGATTGATAGACCACTGGCAAACCTAACAAAGAAAGAGAGAGAAACTTGATAACTCATATTAGGAATGAAAATGGAGAGATCACTACTGATATGACAGAGATTCAAAGGGTAATCAGAAACTACTTTGAGAAACTTTACACCACTAAAAATGAGAACCTGGAAGAAATGGATAAATTCTTGGACTCTTATAATCTTCCACGGTTGAAGGAAGAGGATGTAGCATATCTAAACATCCCCATCACCATTGATGAAATTAAAACGGTAATCAAATGTCTGCCCAAAAACAAAAGCCCAGGCCCAGATGTATTCATTAATGAATTCTTTCAAACTTTCCAAGAGGAATTACTACCAATCCTGGCAAGACTCTTTCATGAAATTGAACAAATGGAAACACTTCCAAATAGCTTTTATGAAGCCAACATCACCTTGATACCTAAACCAGACAGAGATGCTACGAAAAAAGAAAATTACAGACCAATATCGCTGATGAATGCAGATGCAAAGATCCTCAACAAAATCCTGGCAAATAGGATTCAATGCCTCATTAAGAAGATCACCCACTATGATCAAGTAGGTTTCATCCCAGGAATGCAAGGATGGTTTAACATCTGTAAATCTATCAACATAATACACAACATCAACAACAAGAAAAATAAAAACCACATGATCATATCAATAGATGCAGAGAAAGCATTTGATAAGGTCCAACACCCATTCTTGATCAAAACTCTCAGCAAGATGGGAATGGAAGGAACCTTTCTCAATATAGTTAAGGCCATCTACCACAAGCCAGTGGCAAATATTATCCTCAATGGAGAAAAACTAAAAGCCTTTCTGCTAAATTCTGGCACAAGACAAGGCTGTCCTCTCTCACCACTCCTATTCAACATAGCACTGGAAGTACTTGCTATAGCGATTAGGCAAAAAAAAAAAAAAAAAAAAAGATATCAAGGGAATCCAGATAGAAAAGGAAGAAGTCAAGCTCTCACTGTTTGCAGATGACATGATACTCTACTTAGAAAACCCTAAAGACTCTACCAAAAAGCTTCTAGAAACAATAGACTCATATAGCAAGGTGGCAGGCTACAAAATTAGCACACAAAAATCAATGGCCTTTCTATACACCAATAGTAATAAGGAAGAAATGGACATTAAGAAAACAACCCCATTCACAATAGTGCCACACAAACTCAAATATCTTGGAATCAACTTGACTATAAATGTGAAGGACCTATACAAAGAAAACTATAAAGCTCTGCTCCAAGAAATAAGAGAGGACACGCGGAAATGGAAACGCATATCCTGCTCATGGATTGGCAGGATTAATATCATCAAAATGGCAATACTCCCCAAGGCATTATACAGATTTAATGCTATCCCTCTAAAGATACCCATGACATTCTTCAAAGAAGTGGATCAGGCACTCTTGAAATTCATTTGGAACAATAAACACCCTAGAATAGCTAAAGCAATTATTGGGAAAAAGAATATGGGAGGAATTACTTTCCCCAACTTTAAACTTTACTACAAAGCAATAGTTATCAAAACAGCATGGTATTGGAATAAGGACAGGCCCTCAGATCTGTGGAATAGGCTTGAATACTCAGAAAATGTTCCCCAGACATACAATCACCTACTTTTTGATAAAGGAGCAGGAAATCCTAAATGGAGCAGGGAAAGCCTCTTCAACAAGTGGTGTTGGCACAACTGGATAGCCACTTGCAAAAAATTGAACTTAGACCCCCAGCTAACATCATGTATGAAGGTAAAATCCAAATAGATTAAAGACCTCGATATCAGACCCAAAACCATAAGATATATAGAACAACACATAGGCAAAACACTCCAGGACATTGAGACTACAGGCATCCTCAAGGAGGAAACTGCATTCTCCAAGCAAGTGAAAGCAGAGATTAACAGATGGGAATATATTAAGCTGAGAAGCTTCTGCACCTCAAAGGAAATAGCGCCCAGGATACAAGAGCCACCCACTGAGTGGGAGAAACTATTCACCCAATACCCATCAGATAAGGGGCTAATCTCCAAAATATACAAGGCACTGACAGAACTTTACAAGAAAAAAACATCTAATCCCATAAAAAGATGGGGAGAAGAAATGGACAGACACTTTGCAAAGAAGAAATAAAATGGCCAAACGGCACATGAAAAAAAGCTCCACATCACTAATCATCAGGGAGATGCAAATCAAAACAACTATGAGGTACCACCTCACACCACAGAGATTGGTACTCATCACAAAGAATGAGAAAAAGCAGTGTTGGTGGGGATGTGGAGAGAAAGGAACTCTTATCCACTGCTGGTGGGAATGCCGTCTAGTTCAACCTTTATGGAAAGCAATATGGAGATTCCTCCAAAAACTGGAAATCGAACTCCCATACGATCCAGCTATACCACTCCTAGGAATATACCCTAGAAACACAAAATACAATACAAAAATCCCTTCCTTACACCTATATTCATCACAGCACTATTTACCATAGCAAGACTGAAAACAACCAAGATGCCCTTCACCAGACGAATGGCTAACGAAACTGTGGTACATACACACAATGAAATATTATGCAGCTGTCAGGAGAGATGAAGTCATGAAATTTTCCTATACATGGATGTACATGAAATCTATTATGCTGAGTGAAATAAGTCAGAGAGAGAGAGAAAGATGCAGAATGGTCTCACTCATCTATGGGTTTTAAGAAAAATGAAAGACATTCTTGCAATAATAATTTTCAGACACAAAAGAGAAAAGAGCTGGAAGTTCCAGTTCACCTCAGGAAGCTCACCACAAAGAGTGATGAGTTTAGTTAGAGAAATAACTACATTATGAACTGTCCTAATAATGAGGATGTATGAGGGAAATAGAAAATCTGTCTAGAGTACAGGCGGGGTCGGGTGGGGAGGAGGGAGATTTGGGACATTGGTGATGGAAATGTTGCACTGGTGATGGGTGGTGTTCTTTACATGACTGAAACCCAAGCACAATCATATATGTAATCAAGGTGTTTAAATAAAATAAAATATATTAAAAATGTGGATAGAAACAATCCTCTTTGTTATTATAGATTTATTTTTGAATCTTATTGTTATTCCTTTTTAGGTTTGAGTTTCTCTTTTTTTCTTCTGGCAAAAGAAGAAAAACTGGGAAACTGTTGGTTTCCCTTAGTTATGCTCAGACATTACTCCTGGTTCTGGTAATCAGAAATCACCACTCCTGGCAGGGTTCAGTGAATCATTTACAGTGCTGGAGATTGAACCTGGGCCAGCTGTGTGCAAGGTAAACACCCTATTAGCCCTTTGAGTTCTTTTTTGATGTTAGTCATCCTAGACAGAGCTTCTTACTCTTTTCCCTCTGTGAGCCTCTTCCATAGGTTGTTTCTAACAACCTATGTGACCTCATCCTGTCTGACTGACTAGTCTGGTAGTCTTTTTTTTTTTTTTTTGTGTGATTTTTGGGTCACACCCGGCAGTGCTCAGAGGTTACTCCTGGCTCCATGCTCAGAAATTGCTCCTGGCAGGCACGGGGGACCATATGGGACGCCGGGATTCGAACCGATGTCCTTCTGCATGAAAGGCAAACGCCTTACCTCCATGCTATCTCTCCGGCCCCTAGTCTGGTAGTCTTAACTGTGACTACAGGTGGCCATATGGTTCCTAGCTGAGAAATACTGATTTAGAAAAGATCCGTTGCTGTCAAAATAACATTAAGCAATTCTAATGAGTTTATATAGATAGGAAAGGTTCATTGTAGGTTAGTAGAGTACAGGACATACAGGTAAAGGAAAGTATATTTTCAAAACCAGTATGAATAATTCTCTCTCTCTCTCTCACTCTCTCTCTCTCTCACTCTCTCTCTCTCTCCTCACCATAGGGATTCTTGCAGCTTGGTCCAGGGTATAGTAGTGGAATTGCTGGATGGGTTATACAAGATGTGAAGCTTCAACCTCATTGGATATTGCTAGAATGCTCTCCAAATGTTTTTTTGTTTTGTTTTGTTTTTTGTTTGTTTTTTTTTTACTAATTTGTCTTTCCACCTGTAGTTGTTTTCTATTAATTCACAACTTCACCTGTGCTTGGAACTGTTAAACATAAAAAAACAAACAAACAAACAAAAAACCCCACACACTTGGGATTACAGCAGCAGGACATTTGCCTTGCATGCAGCAGACCTGCATTTTATATGGACCCCAGAGCACTGGCAGAAGTGATTCCTGAATACAGAGCCAGGAGTAAGCACTGAGCACAATAGGTGTGGCCCAAACACACACACACACACACACACACACACACACACACACACACACACACACGACTCTTCCTGTCTTGCTAATTTCTGTTTTCTACCTAGTATTAAGTTTATTAGATTTCTTTTTCTCCATTCACTGAATAGTTGTTTTTTTTTTTCAGGTTTTTTGAAGATGGAGTTTCCCTAATTTACAACAGAATTGAAGGTATTATTTTATATCTGCAAAGTACCTCACTAATTTCTCTACCAGTATTTCAAGATCCCTTTACCATTACCCAGGTTCCTTTTCTCTCTTCATCCACTCAGTTCTCAGTTCTATTGATCTTATCACAGCTAATCATCCTATTAATCCAAAAAAATTAATCTTTTTAAGGGGGGCACTGCCAGGGCATACCTAAGCTTTTAGGGGGGCTCAGCCCACCAGATATATCCTCAGATTTTCCTGGTGGGTAGAACTAATTTAACCACCATGGGATTCCTCAAAAGGCCCTCTGTGGACGCCTTTTTTCCCCTGCGTGGATGGTTGAGGAATTTCCAAAGAGATGCTTGGCATTACATTTTCAGCTAGTATTTTACTATCTCTCCTTTGTATATATCAGGTAAAATAATAGCCTCTATCAAATAATTTGGCTCAGAAATTCCAGCACCAAAGTTTATTTGAAAACCCCCTTTTCTGGATATAGTCAGCCCTAAAAGCAAAGACAATTTTTCTCTTTGCAACTGCAGTTTCTGGTAATCAAGGGCATAACCAGAATGCAGATCTCGACTACTGACCTTCCTTTAGAAATAGGGAAGCTCATTCTTGGGGATTTGGTTCCTCCCTTCACTTCACCTCTAAACTATAGAGTCCAGCCTAGAAAGATCAAGTTTCTAGATATTTCCTACTTCCTCCTAATCCTGATTTTGCATTTAAAGTAAGCTTGCAAGGAGTTACCTTGAGTTGTGACCTTCTCTCTTGTAACTTCCTCCTAATCCTAATTTTGCATTTAAAGTGAGCTTGCAAGGAGTTACCTTGAGTTGTGACCTATCTTGTAACTTAGAATTTTAGTATTTACCTGTAACTTACCATAGCTTAGGTATTGTTATTGTTATACTAGGCTTTGTGATTACAATTATTCTTCACCTGTGGCTAATTTTACCCCTATAAATTCCCCTGCTCAAAAATTAAACTTGTTGCACTCCTGCCAGAAACGTGTTGACCCCACATTCTCTGTGTGGTTTCATTTATTTCATATTTCATATTCGGCCGCTCGTGTTACCTGTTTTCCTCCCTTGAAAGGACTATGACCCACGAGAATTGCTGAGATGCAGCACATCTACAGCAGGGCACACCCATGGTGCTAAGAGGTTACTCCTGGGTATTCACTCAAGAATTACTCTTAGAGGGTTCAGGGGACCATATGGCATGCTGGGGGTCAAACCTGGATTGGCTGCGTGCAAGGCATGCATGCAAGGTATGCAATGCATTATCTGCTGAACTATCATTCTGACCCCTCCTATTTTTATTAATTTATGAATATTTTTATTTTCTCTGTTAATCACGGTCTTATTCTACATGCTAGAGAAGTGATCAGCCTCCAACAGAGCTCCATGAATACATGTATGCTGGCAATTTGACAGCCAATGCTTGCTCTGTCCTGGGATGGACAGTCAGATTGGACTCCAGGTCCTGTGTGTGCTCCAATCATAGCCCCTGCTCCTGTTGGGGGAAAGCTGCATTCTGGAAACTGCCTTAGAACACAGAGGGATGGAAACCATCTCCTTATACCTGCTTCTGTTGTCATAGAGAGTTTTTCCCTGTGCTGTTCTAGATGCCCCTTATGAATACCTGGTTTTCTTTACTAGTAACTAGAGACATTGAAGAGTCAAGTCCAGAGACACCCCCTTTATCTACATTTGGATAAATTCAATATATTCCTTATAGCCTCTGCTCACAATCCTAGTGGGCACTGAGATGGCATGTGGGACTGGCAATTCCTTGTTCTTTCATAATGATTATAAGAGCAACATTTTTTTGTTTTTTTTTTATATGTGAAGTACTAGATGGACTTCTTCTTGGAGGGGTTGAGCCACACCTGGCAGTGTTCAGAGCTTATTCCTGGCTCTGTGCTAAGGGATCACTCCTAATGGTATTCCAGCGACCATACATGGTATAGGGATAGAACCAGGTTCGAATGCATATGAGGCAAGAACCTCAACCTTTGACTAGCTCTTCAACCCCTAACTAGAACTTAAAAAAAAACACTTTTTATTTAGGTGATAAATGAGGTACATAGAAAGGGAGAGGGAGAGTTAGGGTGTGGGGGAGAGGAAGAGTTGAGAACATCTGGGAAGGGAATTTCGGATAATAAATATCTAAGAGCACCTCTTCAATTATTTGCAATGTGGTGCTGCACACTGGAAATCTCTATTCTTCAACAAATTATTTCTCAAAGTCATATTTATGGGGTTTTATTTGAAAAATAATCCCTATACAAATTTACTTTTTTAGTCAATATCCCACCTAGTAAAATGGTTGCTTTCATTCATTTATATCATTATTCAACACACCATCTTCTGGCCATCTATTTTACGTCAGGCCCAGAGCTAGGTTCTAGGTATAAAGAAAAAAAAAGTCAGGTTACTACTTTCCAAGAGTCTATAGTCCTCTATAAAACGACAGCTCTATTTAATTGAGACCTCTCCAGGTGGACAGAAAGAGGAAGACAGATTCTTGCCTGTGCCATTGAGTCCTTCCTGGAATTCTGTCTTGATCAATTCTTCTCTCACTTGCTCCTGCATGATGCACCTCACCCTTGTTTCCTAGGCATTCTGTAATACGTTTGATCAATTTGTATTAACTTCTCACATTTGTCTCTAATTCTCTGTTTCTGAAAGCCCCTTTGAGTTCACTGTCCACAGTGCAGGTCTCAGTTTTGTCCTTTAGTCCCCAAGTTCCATTGTTCTACCTCCACCTGTAAATTTTCCATAGATTCTGGGAACCAGGCCAAATTCCCATGAGCTTTTAATGAGGGAAAACAGGTAGTATTTACCATCTGCCAAAAGTGACTTTGTTCCCCACTTTAACGCACAAATGTCTCTGCATGAAAATGCAGTCCATTTGGAGGAAAATGGCTCGACCTATCTATGCAGGTGCTGGAATCAGAGGCTACACTTTCATACCACTCTATTTCTCCATCCACCACCCCAGTTTCTCAGAACTTTTCCAGGCTGTCACCACAGACAATTGCTCACAGGGACTGTCTGATCTCTGGGTGGTTGAAACCATTAATAATTTACTGAAATCTGACTGGTGCCTTTCATTAATTATCACTATGCAATGATGTCCTACAGAAAAATAAAAGAAAAAATAATTCCCCTTCCAATTCAGGCTCATCAGAGTCAGGCCATGTTACATAAATTAATCAGGGGTGACTGTTTTGTCTTGAATTCTTTTGAGCAATTTCTTTGCAGAGATAAATGAAGTAGAGGTGGCATAATGGGGAAAATGAAGCAGGTGGGTCCTGCTTGAAGTGTCAAGTACTGATAATGCGACTTTTCTCACTCAGTCTTGTGTATTCTCTCAGCTTGGAGATGGGTCACTTGGACTGAGATATCTTTCCAGTATAGGTAAAACTTTCCTAAGACATGACAATGAGCTAGGGATGAAGCTTAGTGCCCCTTATAAATAAGGTTCTAGGTTTGATCCCCAGCAAATGTTGTACCTAGAATCAGACACAACTTTCTAAAATGAGCTAACTTCATAAACTCACAATGCCCATATCAAGATGATTCTTGCTACCCTAAAAGAGAGTTTTTGTCCTTATTTGAGACGGCTTTGTTTATGTTGATGCTATTTTTTACGGCTTATTATGGAGCTAACAATGCTTACTTTTGGAAAAGAAGAAAAAAAAACAGGTTTCTTAGTGATCTTGTAGTGCAACATAGTTGAACTTTCTTTAGGTAAGTCTCAATCAGGCATAAAAATCCAGGTTCTTGCATTTAAAGAGAAGATGGTAGGGACATCTTATTTTTTCCTGAGATCCATTTGGGAGACAAACAGAGCAGGCTAATATAGAACAACTGTCTGGACAGCAGCTGCTCTTCTTTAGGGCTTCTCTTCTTTATTGTAAAAGGTAGAGTTCTGTTGTCTGCTTAGTTTCTTTGACCTGTATTGACATCCAGAGTTGCCACAAACTAGAACTTCTGGGCTTAGTGCCAAGCATTGACCCAGATTACTCTTTTATTTGTTCAATTTTCTGGAAATCTCTTCTCTGAGTTGTCATGGTAGATAAAATATCTTACTACACAAAAGAAATGAGAAGTGCAGGGAATATTTGTATTCACAGAGTCACAAAGTCATGCATCAGTCATCTAATGATGGGTTCAGTTCTGAGCAATCCATTGCTAAGTAGCACTTATTCCTATGCAAACACAACACGAGCCATTGATTCTGTACAACTAGGGGTCATGATGAATAATACAACATAGATTAAATCAAGCACAAGGGAAAATAGTGCTATTAGGAGACTTGGGAATTATAAAATATAAGAGGCCTGCTTCCCACATAAAACACAATAAACTAGTACAATTATTATGATATCACTAGGTAGTTGTGACCTTGTCTTATGTGCAACATTCTTGACCAAAATGCAATCATGTGCACATGGCAGCACATTGAGAAGAACAAGAACACAAAATATGGATCTGGTGACCTGGTATGAATCCCACCTTCATTAGTAACTTAGCTAGGTAAACAGATAAGTGAGTACTGAAGCATATTGAACTTTATTTTCCTCAGCTGTAAAAGAGGACATAAATAATAATGGCAACACTTTATTGGAAATTTGGGGAGTTAAGATGTTAAAATGTATAAAGAACTTAAAGCAATGTCTGTTTAAGTTTTTATTTGATTTAATTTTTTGGTTTTGGAACAACTGAATCACTCGGTGGTACTCAAGGGCTATATGTGATGGTGGGGATTGAACCAGGGTTGGCTGTATGCAAGCAAGTGATTTAACCTCTGTACTATCTCACTAAGCTTACTTAAATGTTTTTTAAAATGTGGTTATTTGCCATTTATTCTTTGAGAGGCCTTTTTTACATGGTGTTCAGAATATCTGGGGAAACTTTCCCGGTGATTTTCATTCAATTTGGCCAATAATACAAGGCAAGAGTCTGAGGGTGCAGAGCTACTCAGGCCTCTATGGTTCTGGGTATGTCCTGAGCCACCCTAGTGTGTTTTAGGACCTCCAGGGCTACCCTTTATGATATGTGAGGGACCATGTGGTGCCAGTATTAGCTACTTGCAAGGCATATGCCTTTACCTTTGTATTAAACTTCTGGCTTCCATTATCACTTCTTTCTCAATACCTCCATGGACAAGAACAAGGAAAATAAGGTTTCGTTCACTGTTGGATGCCGGGAGATAAATCCAATGCTAATACTAATACTATAGTATGTGAAACTAATATAGATATTATTTGTGGGGAAATTATTTGAGTTCTTTGAAAGTCAGAAGAATAAGATAAGATCATTTGAGGTAATACGGGGTTTTGAAGTTAAGCCCAAGTGTTCTCTGGGTCCCCAAAGAACAGGGTTTGCATGTACCAGTAGCTTTTAAAGGCCATTGTGTTCTAATCTATTTGGAGAAATGAAAACAAACAAAAACAAAAACAAAAAAAAACAAAGAAAAGAACAGAAACTAGAATAGTAATGAATACTCATTATGAGGTTTGTGCACATGGCTCATAAGAGAATGTGGATTATATTTGCTAGTAGAATATAACAATAAATTTAGAAATTTAAATATAACAATAAATTTAGAAAATAAGAATTAAGGGGAAATAGAATGACACTGAGATTAAAAAAATAAAATAGAATGAGATAAACCATCATTCAAATAAAGAAACTTACTAAAATGATAGAGAAGATATTTACATCATTTTTCAGAGAAGAGGTTAATATCTCTAATATATTAAAAAGTAATGACCCAACCACAAAACACAAACAATTCTATTTAAAAATGAGCAGATAATCTATATCAACTTTTCTCCAAAGGACACATGAAAACAACCAACATGCACACGGCAAATGTTCACTATCGTATTAGAAAAATACAATTCAAAACAACAGTGAGATATTCCTCACATCTTGAGAATGACTAATAAAAAAAAGACAAAAACCAAATGTTGGCAAGAATGAGAAAAGGGAAAAGGAAAAACTTATACACTGCTTTGTATAAGAATAGAATAGAAAGTAGAAACTATATTTAGTAAATATATCTATTCTTTGAGGAATATTCATATTGATTTCCATATATGATCAAGGAAGCCACTTCTGATATTTATCCAAAGAATAGGCACTCACTTGAAGGGATATATAATCCCTCATACTCACTGCAACATTATTCACAGTAGTCAAGAGTTGGAAACATTCTCAGATCTATTGATAGTTAAATGAAAAAAGAACGACTACCAGAGCAGTGGCACAAGTGGTAAGGTGTCTTGCCTTGCCCACACTAACCTAGGATGGACCATGGTTCAACACCCCCCGCATCCCATATGGTCTCCCAAGCCAGGAGTGATTTCTGAGTGCATAGCCAGGAGTAATCCCTAAGCATCATCGGGCATGGCCCCAAAACAAAAGAAAGAAAGAGAGAAGAAAGGAATGAAGGAAGGAAGGAAGGAAGGAAGGAAAAAAGGAAGGAAGGAAGGAAAAAAGGAAGGAAGGAAGGGGCCGGAGAGATAGCATGGAGGTAAGGCGTTTGCCTTTCATGCAGAAGGACAGTGTTCGAATCCCAGCATCCCATATGGTCCCCTGTGCCTGCAAGGGGCGAGTTTTTGAGCATGGAGCCAGGAGTAACCCTTGAGCGCTGCCGAGTGTGACCCCCCCAAAAAAAAAGAAAGAAAGAAAGATAGAAAAAAAAACAAGTAGTAAGTATATCTATACAGAGAAATACTACTTGGCTATGAATAAAAATGTTATCATTTGAAACAATGAATAGAATTAGAAACTTTTCTTTTTGTTTTTGAGCCAAACTGATCAGGGCCTCAGAGCTTATTCCTGACTCTGTAATCAGAGATTACTCTTGGCAGGATTTTAGTGAGTTTACGGGGTGCTGTGGATTTAATCTATGTTGATTACATGCAAGGATCAAACCAGGGTCAGTTGTGTACAAGGCAAATGCCTGCCTGCTGTACTACTTGAAACTTTTATGCTAGTAAAAAAAAAAAAGGTATCAAGACAGAGAAGGAAAAATGCCAAGTTATTTTATACATAGTGACTACTAGGAAAGATGAGACAAGGGAAATGGACAAATTTGATAAAAGGGGTCACTGTATGGTGATAAGTGAAAACTAGAATCTAGTTTAAATTCTAGTTTAGAATCTAGTAGTAAAGCTAATGTAGTCTACACATTACACTAGATGTTGATTTATAAAGCTGTATTCCCAAACCCTATATAATTTTATAAACTAATATTGCTTCAGTAAAAAGGAAATTCAAATAAATATGTGCATAAGGGAAACAGAGACCTCTGGAAAGTAGGTTCACCAGGTGACCAATTTTCTATAGGGCAGTTGGATAGCATTTAGGTAGGACTCTGTAAGGGGGAGAATGGATTTCAACACCACAAAGTTATGAGAATCATAGTGTCACAAAATTTTGACATTTTTAGTGTCACAATCTTAGTGTTATAAATTTTTGTCAACTTATTGTCACAAAATTTTGTCCACTGTCCTGACTCTGCTCAGGAATCACTCCTTAAGGCTCAGGGAATCAATCATACAGGATGCTGGGGATAGAACCAGGATAGAACAGTGTCTTATCCACTGTCTAACTCTGGCTCCTAGACAACATAATGGATTAACAAGCATCACAGTGCTGCAGATGTCTTGCATCCCTAAGTAAAACCTTAGTGGGGTCAGAAAACCTTCACAGAAAGAAAGCGGGTTCACGAGCGGACGAATATGAAATATGAAATAATTGAGACCACACAAAATGCATTGTATGGGGACTCACGTCTATGAGACGAGAGACAATTTTACTTTTCAGCTGATGACATTTTAAGCACAGCTCTGGTATGCAAGGTAATTTCAGGGAAAAAAAGGGCAGAGGATCATTAGGAGGGACAACACAATGGTACTGGACCCTAGAATCTACATATCAAATAACTACTCGATGTAGGTGAGAAAGAGCCCTGCTAGAGGTAAGGCGAAACATGAGGTGGAGGTGTTTTGGGGTAAGCAAAAACCAGGTTTTTCAAGAAACAGGAGGAGAGAAACAGGTTCTGGAAGAAATGTTTTTGCAGTGGCCGGAAAATGGATTTTAGGAGAGAGGGAAATTATTGTTTACCACCATGGAGCTAGACCCAGAAAAACAAGCTGCTGGCGCCAGGCTATACTTGGTCTAAGAGTTACAAATAAACTAGCCAGCGGGGAGCTTTTGGCGGGCTTTCTTTGGTACTGAAATTTCTTTGTGACTGCAGGATAGCTAAGGCCGGATTTCTGTAGTAGAAAAGAAGACAAAAATTAAATAAAAGGAAAATAGAAATATAATGTCACAGCCATGTCAGAAATATAGCCAGTAATCCACGCAGGGGCCATGATTGACTTCTCCAATAGGCCTTCTGGCTGAAATATTTCTTGGGAGGAAAATTAGGCACTGCACCAAAAGCCAAAAGACACATCTGGAGTGTGCCTTCCTTGATAATGGAGACATGCATGCTGCATGCCTCTACATCACAGTGGTGGTAGAACACATGCCTTTCATGTCCTAGACCTTGTGTTTTTAGATTTGATCTTTGACACCACCTGTTCCTTCACTCCGAGCTCTGCTCAGTGTAGCCCTGTGTAGACTACATTATCTTCACTAGGCTTATAGCAATCTTTGAAGTCGGGGAGTGTGAAAATTCCAACTATATTCTTCATTTTTATTCCTGATTGCTTAAGTTAGTCTGGGACCTCCACATTTACACCTGACTTTTATTACGCTTATCAACTTTTTATTTATTTTTATTTTTTTATTTTTGGGCCACACCCGGCATTGCTCAGGGGTTACTCCTGGCTGTCTGCTCAGAAATAGCTCCTGGCAGGCACGGGGGACCATATGGGACATCGGGATTCGAACCAACCACCTTTGGTCCTGGATCGGCTGCTTGCAAGGCAAACGCCACTGTGCTATCTCTCCGGGCCCGCTTATCAACTTTTTTAAAAGAGGAAGTTAAGGTTTGAGAGGGGTTGTTTTTGTATTTGTAAGTAAATGTTGGAATATTATAATCTCATCTCAATAATACTAAGAATTATGATCAGCATATGTGGGGTGCTATTCCATTGTTTTACTGTTTATTTCAGTAATGCTCTGTAATTTTTAAAGTACAATTTTAATACTTTACTAAATTTATACCTAAGGGCTGGAGTGATAGCATAGCGGTAAGGCATTTGCCTTGCACTCTGCTGATCCAGGACAGACCCTGGTTCAATCTTCAGCATCCTATATGGTTCCCCTGAGCCTGCCAGGAGTGATTTCTGAGTGCAGAGCCAGGAGAAATGCCTGAGCATGGCCAGGTGTGCCCCCCTCAAATTTATACCTAACTCTTTTGGGTACATTATAAATAGGTCTTAATTCACATTCTGATTGTTCATGAGTATTAAATTATATATCTTTGGAAAATTTAAATTTATCTCAGTTGTATTATAAAAGAGGAAAATTATCATTTTGGGGGGGAATGTTTGAGCTTTATCCAGTAATGCTCAGGGATTACTACTCCTGGCTCTGCAATCAGAAATTACTCCTGGCAAGCTCAGGCTCAGGGGATCAAACCCGGGTCAGCTGCATGCAAGGCGAAATGCTCTATTCACTGTGCTATTTATTGCTTTGCCATCAGAAAACAGTATCTTTATAGGCCAATGATTTAAAGGAAGGTTGAAGGAGGATAGTGTAGTCATGAGGGTGAAGGTAACAGCAAAAAGGTAAACCCGGTTCAGCTGCAGAGCTGAGAGATCTCAGTGATCTAGGGAGCACCATTCTCACTGAATACAGTATGCTGGTGCTCTCTGGAGCTTACAACAAAGGTGTGTCAACAGTTTTCCCTAGATTTTATGTATAACATTCTTACCATACACTAGGCCCTTCATACACAGTCTATTTAATCCTCACTATAGTTCACGACACACATCTTGCCATTGTCTTTACTACTGAGGAAACTGGAGTCAAGGGATTTCAGCTAGAATAGCAAAGGTTCACTTCACTGGTGCGTGCCAAAGGAGGGCAGAACCTCTGAATTCAGGTTCTACAAGCTGGGCTTGAGACTCCTGTTCCATTTCTCTGCTGTTCTCTATCATTCCATTTTCCTGGAGATATCACTTCTAGAATTCCTCTCAATTCTTGGTAGTTTATAAGCTTCCTATAGAGAAGAAGCAGCTCCCTCAAATAATCTGTGAGGGCTCATGATAATTCTCCATTCTAGATTCTAGATTTCTCCTATTTAAAATTGCTTAGATGTTGATTTCTCTACCTAGATTTCTTTCTTCTTTTCTCAACTGCTGGAATATGCTAAGCTACTAGCCTTGATGGTGATTCTGGACCTAGTGAAAGATAAGCTGGAGAGGCTAGAGGGTTAGTACAACAGGTAGGGTGTTAGCCTTCTACACACGTGGGTTTGATGGACAGCATCCTATATTATCCCTGAGCACCACTAGGAGTAATTCCTGAGTGCAGAGCTAGGAATTAATTAGCCCTGAGCATCGCCAGATGTGACCCAAACCCTACTTGTGCCCCTCGCCTGCCCACAGATGAACTGGCACTGTTTAGACTGACTTCCACAAATATACCTATATACCTATATTTTCTTTCTTTCTTCTTTTTTTTCTTTATCTCTCCCCCACTTTTTTTTTAGCTGTTATGCATTTGAGATCTTGATTTTTTTCAATCAGGTGCTACTTTTTTTTCAGAGAAGTTTTTTTTTTTTTTTTTTTTTAAAGGAAGAAAGTTGGGGATTCCAATGGCACTTAAATTATAGCTGAGGTATGAAGAAGGCCAAAACAGAACTGAAGACAGAAGTAATCTTTCATTGAGGACTTGGTATAGGATTTTGGTAGAGGAAGTGTTTTATTAGGAGAGCATGTTTAAGAACAAGATTAAATAAGTTGCTTGATGATGACTCAGGCTACTTTTGGGTAAAAAACAAAGTATGAATTGATATAGTCTCAGTATCCCAGTCTGATGTCACCATGAGAAATCAATAACTTCTATTTTCTATTGTTTAGGGCAAGTAAGATGATTAATTCATTCTTTATAAAAGATAAACTATATATGCACATGGAGATTGTGGAAAATAGTCAATGAAAACTGGTCTAACCATTGACAGCACAGATAATAAAGTTTCAGTTTCTTTCAAAGATGAACAAAATTGCAGGATTCCCAAGGGCCTGATGAAGCTGGCTTTGTTTGACTGATGCCTGCCAATGTCATGCAGGTTTCTGCTCATCTCTATTAGGACAAGAATAGCCAAACACTGCTCATTGAGACAGATATTGATTTCAGCCAGGAAGTGCTGTCATCTGCAGTCATTACAATTGCTTGTTTTAATTTATTATATCAGGAGATCTAATAAATTTTTCATGAATCCTCTCCCCACTTTTTTGTTGATATAAAGAAAAATCTCACCAAGTTGTTTATGAGAATAATGGACACTAAAGCAGAATTTATTTTTGTTTTTTGTTTTTTGTTTTTTGTTTCTGGGTCACACCAGGCAGTGCTCAGGGATTACTACTGGCTCTATGCTCAAAAATTGCCCCTGGCAGGCACAGGGGACCATATGGGATACTGGGATTTGAACTACCATTTTTCTGTATGAAAGGCAAACACCTTACCTCATGCTATCTCTCCAGCCCTCTAAAGCAGAATTTGAATGTAAAATGTAAACTGTCACAGTTGACAGTAACCTACCTTCTAGTTGTATGGCTTTGGGCAAACAATTTAACCAAGTCACTTAAATATGCTGTGTACTTTATTTTTTTTTTTTGTATATGAAAAATACAATCATTACTGCTCTTGGGTTTTTGGTAAAGATTAACTGAAATTATTAATACTTAAATATTATGACATATGATATATGTTTAGTAAATGCCACCTATAATTATTAATGTTAACACAGCCTTTGAACAAAATTGTGGCAGAAGGTAGAAATAGGTTCTTTATAGATATAAACTGAGGTGGTGCAAGAAACTAGTTGAATTTTGGGGAATAATGAGAATAGCAAGTTGAATTTTATACATGCATAGAAGAAAAAAGAAACTTGTCTAATTATAAAGCTTTGCATAGTTATTGTAGAAAGCACATAATTATGCAAAGAAAAAGCATTAAACACTATAATCCAGAAATAACCACTGTTAAGATTTTGACATATTTCTTCTATACTTTTTTCTTTGCATCTATAAATACATGTGTGTTAAATATATTTGGGATTATATTAAATATTGCTTTCATTTTATCTTTTATTGTGTTTTAATAGATGTGACACATCAAAATGGCATATGATATGCATGATTTATAAAATACAGTAATATAATGAACATCTACAAACATCTTCTAGTCTGATTCTTTACCTTCATAAGAAACTATTACCCCAATTTTGTGATTTTAGAATAAAAAATTATTTTTATTAGCTTTGTCCAAATAAAATATTATTTTTTTGAGCTTTATATTTGTTATCTGTAGAATTCTTAGAATTTCTGGGGCCGGAGAGATAGCATGGAGGTAAGGCGTTTGCCTTTCATGCAGAAGGTCATCGGTTAAAATCCCAGCATCCCATATGGTCCCCCATGCCTGCCAGGAGTGATTTCTGAGCGTGGAGCCAGGAGTAACCCCTGAGCACGGCCGAGTGTGACCCAAAAACCAAAAAAAAAAAAAAAAAAAAAAAAGAATTCTTAAAATTTCTTTGTTAAAAACATCAAACAGTGAAAAAAAGAATTAATATTTTGGTTTATATTTTACTTGACAACATATCATTTTCAGGTTTTTGGTTTTTTTTTTTTTTTGGTTTTCGGGTCACACCCGGCAGTGCTCAGGGGTTACTCTACATTCAGAAATCACTCCTGGCAGGCTCGGGAGACCATTTTGGATGCTGGGATTTGACCCATCATCCTTCTGCATACAAGGCAAATGCCCTATCTCCATGCTATCTCTCTGGCCCCTTCATTTTCAGTTTTGTATAGTATTCTACTGATATAATAGTTTTACCTTACTCAACACTTTTTTCTTCTGTCCCTAGATATATAGCTCTTTTATAGTTTTTGTTATTATGCAGCTACTATGGATATTAATGTCTATGTTATATATAGGGTAGTGTTGGTAATCACTAACACTGAAATGACTAGAAATGACTAGAGAGATGACTAGAAAGTAAATACTTAACCTTATTTAGACACACAAAATATTGGGTAGACTCCAGACTCCTGTTTTAAGAAGCTAAACTTCAGATAGGATGCTGTTTCCTTTGTGAAAATCTCAACTGATAGGAACTTGTTTAGGGAACAAAGGACTTAAGAATGTTCTTCTTTAAAAGTTCATGCATAGTGGTGGTGGTGCACTGGTGAAGGAGGGGTGTTCTTTACATGACTGAAAACCAACTATAATCGTATTTGTAATCAAGGTGTTTAAATAAATAGATTAATATTAAAAATTAAAAAAAGAAAATAAAACTTAAAATAGTCATTACATTAAAATTCTAATTCAAAGAAAATGAACTCACTCAATTCAAAATGTTATTTTTGGGGTCATGAGATATAGTACTATGGTTAGGGCATGTGCTTTCCATGCACCATGCTGTGTTCATTTTCCAGAACCACATGTTCCCCTGGAGATTGATAGCTGTGGTCCTAGAGGCTCCCAGCACACCCAGTGGTGGCCTAAAATGATGGGCACTGAAAGGTCAGAGCAACTTTGTATTGTTAGAACCTAGCACTGAACTTATCCCTAGTTGACCAATTATTGCCAGTTGGGTCCTTGAACCTCCTGAACACTCCTGAAGCCCCCCAAATATAAGGCAAAATGTCAAAAAAAAGTTCATTCAGAAAAATGAACTCAGATCTTCAGCTAACACTTGCACCAAGGTCAAATGCAAATGAATGAAAGACCTTGATATCAGACCTGAAACCATAAGGTATATAGAACAACGCATAGGTAAAATACTCCAGGACATTGAAACTAAAGGCATCTTTAAGGAAGAAACAGCACTCTCCAAACATGTCAAAGCAGAGATACACAAATGGGACTATATTAACCTGAAAAGCATCTGTAACTCAAAGGAAAAAATGCCTAGGATACAAAAGCCACCCACAGAATGAAAGAAGCTATTCTTTTTTAAAATAATATCTTTATTTAAACATTTTGGTTACAAATATAATTGTAGTTGGGTTTCAGTCATGTAAAGAACACCCCCTTCACCAGTGCAACATTCCCATCACCAATGTCCCAAATCTCCCTCCTCCTCACCCTACCCCTGCCTGTACTCTAGACAAGCTTCCTACTTCCCTCATTCATTCACATTGTTATGACAGTTCCCAATGTAGTTATTTTTCCAACTGTACTCATCACTCTGTGGTGAGCTTCATGTTGTGAGCTGGACCTTCCAGCCCTCCTCTCTTTTGTCTCTGAGAATTATTGCAAAAATGTCCTTGATTTTTTTTAAAACCCATAGATGAGTGAGACTATTCTGCATCTATCTTTCTCCCTCTGGCTTGTTTCACTCAGCATAATAGATTCCATGTACAGAAGAAATAGATAAATTCTTGGACTCTTATAACCTTCCATGGTTGAATAAGGAGGATGTAGCATATCTAAACACCCTCATCACTATTGAGGAAATTAAAACTGTAATCAAATGTTTGCCCAAAAACAAAAGCCGAGGCCCAGAGAGAAGCTATTTACTCAATACCCATCTGATAAGGGGCTAATATATAAGATATACAAGGTACTGACATAACTTAAGAAAAAAAATAACCCCATCAAAAATGGGGAGAAAAAATGAACAGACACGTTCTCAAAGAAGAAATACAAAAAGCCAAAAGGCATATAAAAATTGCTCCACATCACTAATCATCAGGGAGATGCAAATCAAAACAACTATGAGGTACCATCTCACACCACAGAGACTGGCACACAACACAAAGAACAAGAACAATCAGTGCTAGTAGGAGAAAGGAACTCTCATTCATTGCTGGTGGGAATGCCATTTAGTACAGCCCGTATGGAAAACAATATGGAGATTCCTCAAAAAACTGGAAATTGAGCTCCCATTTAACCCAGCTATACCACTCCTAGGGATATACCCTAGGAACACAAAAATTCAATACAAAAGTTCCTTCCTCACACCTATATTCATCACAGCATTGTTTACAATAGCCAGACTCTGGAAACAACCAAGATGCCCTTTGCCAGATGAATGTCTAAAGAAACTGTGGTACATATACACAATGGAATATTATGCAGCTGTCAGGAGAGATGAAGTCATGAAATTTTCCTATACATGGATGTACATGGAATCTATTATGCTAGTGAAATTAGTCAGAGGGAGAGAGAGAGAGACACACACACACAGAATAATCTCACTCATCTATGGGTTTTAAGAAAAATTAAAGACATTGAAATAATTCCCAGAGATGAGGGCTGGCTCAAGATATGAAGCCCACCACAAAGAGTGGTGAGTGCAGTTAGAGAAATACGCTGAGAACTATCATAACATTTTCAGTGAGTGAGGGATGTAGAAAGCCTGTCTCGAATACAGGCAGGGGTTGGGAAGGAAGATATGGGGGCTGGGGGCATTGGTGTTGGGAAGGTTGCACAGAGAAGGGGAGTGTTCTTGTTAAGACTGAAACCCAACTACTATTATGTTTGTATTGACGGTGTTTAAATTAAGAAATTATTAAAAAAAAAAGTTCATGACTGTTCAAGGAAGACATGACCACACAATGGCTATTGAGTGCTGAGAATAAGTTAACTTAAATGTGGGGATTGCTATTTATTTCAATTTTAATGCATACACCAAATTTGATGTGGTTATTGAAAACAATTTCTTTTCAGACTAATTTTGATATGTGGATCAACTTTTCTTTTTTTTTTTTTTTTTTTGGTTTTTGGTTTTTGGTTTTTGGGTCACACCCGGCGGTGCTCAGGGGTTACTCCTGGCTGTCTGCTCAGAAATAACTCCTGGCAGGCACGGGGGACCATATGGGACACTGGGATTCGAACCAACCACCTTAGGTCCTGGATCGGCTGCTTGCAAGGCAAACGCCGCTGTGCTATCTCTCCGGGCCCGTGGATCAACTTTTCAATGGTAAACTTTAGAAAAGCATTATTCAGTTACTATTGAATTTAAATGTATTGTAACTGTAAATTCTATAATAAATTTTTGAAACTTCCTATATTTTTCTTTTGGGTTTTGGGTCACACCAGTTAGTGCTCAGGAGCTACTCCTGGCTCTATGCTCAGAAATTACCCCTGGCAGGACCAGGGGACTATATGGGATGCCAGGATTTGAACCATCATTCTTCTGCATACAAGGCAAATGCCCTACCACTGTGCTATCTCTCTGGCCCCAAAACTTCCTATTTTTCCTCTACCTTATAGGTTCAGCCCATGAACCTCTGTAAATTAAACTTAAGAAAAAATAGGTTAACAATAGCAACAACAAAGGCATGCTGGGGCTTTGCTAATGCTAAATTTTTTTTTATCATGACTGGGGATTGCACACGAAAGAAGTGAAAATTAAAAGAGATGATTATACTTGATGTTTACATACTATTGGACAAATGATGGATAAATCGTGGTGAAATGAGTAGACAAAGGAACGGGCGTTTGGGGTGTTAAATTGTGGGAAGGTGACAAGAAAATAGTAGAAGGTGGCAAGAAAATGAAATTATAATAGAAAAAGTGGTTTAGTAAGGTTTGTTATGCAATCAAGTTGTCTCCTGTGATAAGAATTGTCCTCTTCCTGGCATAGAATAGAAGGAGAAAGGTTTCCTTACAAGTGGAAATTTATGCCACTTTTAAAAGGGAAAATTTATGCTATGCTTTGAGACAAAAATGGAGGGCAGAGAGTCTCATTTGCTTGTTGTTCTTAATTGCCCATGATTTAAAATAATTCTTATGCTAGAGAAGCATATTTTCAAGGGGCATACTCTGACTGTCATTATTAAAACAACATCTATATTTTTAGTAACTCTTCCTATATTAATTCCTTGTTTAAATGATTTTGGTTGTTGTGAATAAAATACAATATACAACTCATTGCATCATAGAAAATGTAAATATTGACTTCAAAGATAACACCAAATGTTATTTCAAAATAAATATATAAAGTTACCATTCTACAATCAGTGTATGTGAGTTGTAATAAATTCATGTTCTTTTTCTAATAGTGGAAATGGATAACTTTTCTAATTTCCTGCTCACCCAGATGGTATAAGAGACTATCTCATTGTGGTCTTGATTAGCACTTCACTAGCATTAGTCTGAACATTTTTCTAGTTGTATAGTTACCACCTATCTTTTCTCCTTTGTGAAATTCCCTGTCATGCTATTTGTCCCATTTTTTTTCCTTTTAACTTTTAGTCTTTTTTGTTATCTGTTTGGTTTTAAGGAATATAATCTAATGCTAGTCCTTGGCTAGTAACATATGTTTGGAAATATCTTCTTATAGTTTGTTTCTTCTTTTCACTTTTTTTTTTGTGAAAAAAGCAACTTAATTTTATATTGTATTTGTTAATTTTTAAAAAGAAATGGATTTCCCCTTCCCTTTCCCTGTGGTTGTTACTGTGACCACCCAGGTTACATATACACTTGGTTGTGGTGCTCACGCAGTTGAATGGGGTGCCTGCTGGGGCTTGTTCCTCATCGTTGCAGAGTCCTGCACAATTTGGCTCTAGCATCAGGCAGAGGTTACTGCAGTGCTCACACTTATAGTTTTTAGTTCTGATATTTTCCAGGGATTACATACTTTACTAGTGATCATGATCTATTTTTTTTTATTTGTTTTATTCTTATTGTTTTGTTTCATTGTTCTTTCATGTAAATTTGACAGCAATTTTTGGGGAGGGGAATTTGATCAATTACATTGAAACGAAATTATTTTGGGGTTTAACTTTCCTATTTATAAACATTTCGCCAATTATTTAGACAGGTGTATTTTGTGTGCATGCTGTGTGCTGGGATTTTATCTACTGTTTTCCTATACAGGAGGCATGCACTCATTGAATTGCATCCCAGGTTCTGGTTAGTTTCTTTTTGTTTGCTTGTTTATTTTGTTAGTGGACCACATCTGGGGTTGTTCAGGGCTTACTCTTGGTTCTCTACTCAGTTAACATCCCTGGCAGTGCTTGGGAGATCATATGGGTGCCAGGGATTGAACCCAGGCTGACTGCATGCAAGGCAAGCTGCCTACCTATTAGGCTATCTCTCCACTCCCCAAATAAATTTATTTTAATGTAGAAGAACAAAAAAAACCCCTACCATTCCAAAATATGTCATTGGCTTGAAGAGGGGCCTGATTGCAGAATGGTTGTTTGCAAGTAATCGAAGGAAAATTTACATTTAAACATCTCCTCTAATGCAAGGAGCTTAGCAGTAAAGAAGGGAGAGTTTACATTATTTTACTGTGCTTCTTTGTCTAACTGACCCTCTTCTTCTCATTGTTCTCTGTTGGCTAAGCTACTTAAAGACGGTGTCAGAAATACTTAGTTTTTCTTTTGGGTCTTTGTCATGTAGATAAGACATTACATTATTAATAAATCACTCTTCATTTTTTTCCAACCTCTTGCATGTTTGATTATTTAGCCTCTGGAGAATCCAGAGAGCTACAAGATAATTTTCTTTATAAAGAGATCTTTCAATGAAATGATTTTTTTTTCTATATAGATCTTCTGTAATTTTTAGATTTGTCTCTAAGCATCTTTAGCAGTGTGTTTCTTTTTTGTAACTTCTATAGTTAGAATCTTTTTTAAAAGCTGTGCTTTTCTTTTTCCCTTTCTGGGCTTGACCCAGTAGTGCTCAGGGGCTATTCCTGGCTATGTACTCATATGATACTCATATTTGGGCCACATGTGGTGTCAGAGAACAGATCAGGTTTAGCTGCATGGAAGGCCAGTACCGTAACCCCCTGTACTATATCTCCAGCCCAAAGTTCTGTTTCTTAAATTATTGTATTCAGTGCAGCAAATAAAATTAACTTTTGTACATATTAAATAACCATGATTTACAAAGTTGTTCATAATACAGTTGTTTCAGGCAGTACAATGTTCCAACACCAGTCCTTTCAGCAGTGAGAGACCTTCTCTTCATTAATGTTCCCAGTTTCCCTCCTCCCACAACTTGCCCCTTTAGCTGGCACAAAACAAATTTATTTCATATTACTTACTCAAAGAAAGCTTAGAGAAATTGCAAATGAAATTATCTGAAAATAAATTAATAATGATAAATTTGTGATGGTTGTCAACCATCTATATGGTTGATTATCATATATATATATTTACTTGTTTGCTTTGTTTTGTTTTGGGCCCACACCCAGATAATCTCAGGGGTTACTTCTTTTTCTTTACTCTGAAGCTTTGTATTGCTCAAATCTCAATGATAATTTAGCTGAATAGAGAATTCTTGGTGAGGTGTTTACTTAATTGAATTTTTGTACTATATATGTCTATCCCCTTCTCACTTGTAGGCTCATTTGATAGATTTGCTTTGAATCTTAATAATCTTGCTGCTTTCAATGTTCTGTCTCTATCTTCAGAATTTTTCATTTCAAGTACAGTATGTCTTGGAGTTTTCCTGGTTGGGACCATTTTTTCTTATTAATTTTCTTTTTATTTTGGGGGGGTTTAGGTCAACCTTGCTTGGTGTTACTTCTGACTCTGCACTCATGGATCACTTCTGGCAGGGTTTGGGGAACTATATGAGATGCTTGTGATTGAACCCAGGTCAACCACATACAAGGTAAGTACTTGTACTTTTTTTCCCCTCAATGTTGGGTCTATTTTTGCTAGAACCCTTTAAGTCTCTTAGATCTTGGTGCCTGTAATACATTCAATCAATAGCATCTTAAAGGATATTATCTCCTTTCTTCTTGGACTCATTTAAAAAATTGATCTGTAATATAATTTAGGTAATATAGTTAAAATAGTATTACTTTATGGTTTGATATACTTTATTAGTGCACTTCACCCCAAAGCACCCAAATCTTCCACCTATGTCTTTATATACTTCTAGTCTACCTCTTCCTACCTCCCCATCATCTTCCCACTGCACAGTAATCTGAGTTCTGCAATGCAAGGCTAAGTGTTTGTCATTATCCCATATTGTCAGTTTTCTTATTTTGGCTATCTTTATTCCAGAGATGAGTGTAATCAGTTGGATTGGTTTTCTATTTCTTTTTCTAATTTATTTTTTCCAGAAACTATGGACAAAAGGTCAAATATTATGACAAAAGATTCTTCCATTGTGTTTTTGAAATGAGAAAATTCCAGAATTTATTTATTTATTTATTTATTTATTTATTTATTTATTTATTTATTTATTTATTTGGTTTTTGAGTCACACCAGGCGGTGCTCAGGGGTTACTCCTGGCTCTGTGCTCAGAAATTGCTCCTGGTTTGGAAGACCATATAGGATGCTGGGATTCTAACCATTGTCAGTTCTGGATCCGATTCGTGTAAGGCAAATGACCTGCCACTGTGCTATCTTTCTAGCCCCAACATTCCAGAATTTAGAACTCCACAATCACAATGGGGATGAAGACAAAAAGCTGTCTCTATCTCTGTCTTTCTTCTTCACACACATATAAACATACACATTCCAGCTATATATATTCTCCTCTGCCATCCTCCCCTGCATAATAGCTATAGTTTCTTACATCACCAAAGTGTCTAAGACCCTTGATCTATGTCGTTATGTTACCTACAGCCCACCACACTATTCTTACTTAGATCCCCTTTACTTGGCATTTTCATTTCTGTATTTCAGAGACAAAAGTTTTTCATCATCTGATACTTTCCATTCCTTTTATTTTGTTTCTCTAGATTGCCTATGAGTGAAAACACAGCATTTGTCTTCTCCCTCTAGCTCATCCTAAGAAAATTGCTTTTCTTGGGGGAACTGAAAGTGGAGGCATTCAATGGTTCTGATCTGTGACAACTCCTCCAGTGGTTAGATAACTGGGTAGCCTTAGGGTGGTGTCAGGCCTGTGGGTGCCTGTATTTTCAGGGCTGCAGATGTCTGGGAGGGGAGCAGGATGTGTGCTAATGAGGACAAGCTGTTCCATGCCTGATTGCTCTCCAGGCTGCAAGTCACTCATTAGAGACTCTCCCACCTGACCCTCCCAGGAGTGTCTGGCCTAACACTCTCACAGCGCAGATGAGGACAATCTTCTGTGTAACTAAAGAACAAAATCTCAGAACACCCTTGGGACTAAGATCAGGATGAGGATGTGATGTTCCCACTAGCTCCTTGCAGCTGCTACCTGTGAGGGTGGCCTGTCTTCTCTACTCTCCTTTCAAACTAATGAGCCTCTGGCCCAGGCAACTCAGTCATTGGCATCTCCTTCATGCCCACCCTGTAGTCACTGATATGTTAAGAATAGATGTCTGGGGCCGGAGCTATAGCACAGAGGTAGGATGTTTGCCTTGCATGTGGCTAACACCAGTTGGAAACCGGTTCATCCCATATGCTCCCTCAGGAGCAATTTTTCATATGGTCCCCCAAGAACAATTTCTGAGCACAGAGCTAGAAATAACCCCTGAGAGCCACCCATGAATAAATGTCTGTGTGTATAGTTTAGTAAGTTTTATCAAGGGAGGTTACTTGGATCGTATTTTCTATATATAAAAATATGTAAATATATTTCTGTATTATTTGCTGTTGTTTTCGGACCACACCTAGTGGTGCTCTGGGGTTATTTGTAGCTCATATTTTCTATATATATATATATTTGCTGTTGTTTTTGGACCACACCTAGTGATGCTCTGGGGTTATTTGTAGCTCTGCACTCAGGAATTAAGCCTGGGAGGTGCTCAGGGGATCATATGAAGTGCCATGGATTAAACCCTGATTCACCCTGTGCAAGGCAAAAGCCCTACCTGCTTTATTATGGCTTCTGTCTCTCCATATTCTAATATAAACTCTCTTACCCACCCAACGATTATTGGATAGGCCAGGAGAAATTGATACTGCAATAAAGAATTAACACCTGGGTTGTGAAGAATCTCGATAGACTCAAACTAACAGGGTAACAATATCCGTGTGTGTGTGTGTGTGTGTGTGTGTGTGTGTGTGCTTTTCTTTTGGAGGTGCATACACAGCTTTGTACTCCTGCCAAGTTGCTTTTGACAGTCCTTGTGGAACGATGTGGTGCCAGGAATTGAACCTGGGCTGTCTTGCATGCCCAGCTTACTGAGCTCTCTCTCTGCCCGCCCCCCCCCATGCAGGTTTTGTGGAGGGAGGGATGCCCACCATCATTTCTTAGAGAAGCTGGTATTTGGATGAATAAACTGCAGATCTTCTGGAATGGCGTGGTCAGGGCAAGAAAGAGAAGAGGGGTTTGGGTGGGTGCAAAGGAGCATGTCTGCATAGAATACGGTTAGTACACACACACACACACACACACACACACACACACACACACACACACACACACACACAGTCTCTGTTCGAAACTGCATCCAGGGGCTTAGCCAGGGTCAAAGATGATCTTATTCTTCTACTTCTTTCTTAAGATGCCTGTTTTTGAATGCCACTTCCACCCTATTTGTGAGGGAAAGGTGACAAGATAGGCAGAGTTTATCTAAATGACCTCAGGACCAGCTTTATACAGAGGTGTGATGCTCATGCAACTTCCTCTGTACCCATCAGGCTGGGTCCAGCACTCATAGACCTGAAGGGATTTATTATCCCCGCAATTCCTTTCATCTGGGCACATCAAAGATGTCTACGCAACTGAAGGACTGTGGGCATTAAAAAAATGCCTCTTGAAATTAGCTTTAAAAAATAAAGTTGACACCAAAAAATTGTTCTCCGGGTAATATATGACACACAATGTTTTCCAAGATCCCTGATTATTTGTCACAGTTCAGACAACGTGGGCTCAGCATGGTCCGGAAACGTGCTTAAAGCCTAGTTGTTTATTCATTGGTGGGATCATTGGGGTCCAAGAGTGACAGGTGATGAGTTCTCCAGAGATGATGTGGTGGGAGGGAGATGAGAGAGGTTTTTGTCTGCATTCCAGCAAGATTACTGCCGCCTGGAGACAGTTTTCATATTTACTCTATTAAGTGCTTGCTTTTTCTCTGTTGACTTGTGATTGAGATAAATGATTGCTATGTTTCTTCACAAGATTAAAAACAAGTGGAGAAAAAATTCACAGATGGGAAGAGGCATGGAAGTCTGATAAAGGCCAGTTTTGATGGCCCTGGGAGGAAATGGTATTGCACAGGTATTACATGCTGTAACTTCTTTTCCAAGCATGACTGGGGCTCCCACGGCTGAGGTATGGTGGGAGGACAATAGATTAAACTGGTAGGGTACAGTGATAGGAAAGGACTAATGAAGAGCAATAGGATTTCAGTATTCAATACCCACTGCCATTGGCATATGTATGTTACCCATGATCTCACTGTTAGCTGTGGTGAAGGCAACAAGAAGTCAGGGTTTCAGAAGAAAGTTATGGCTCTTGGCCGCATCCAAGTGAACGAGGAACATTAGATGTTTGCCTAAGTTGACACAGGATAGCAAGAATTGGTTCCAAGGAAGAGAGTAAACAGGATCCAGGCACTAATTTTATTAGGATGAGAAGGAGCATGGGCTCCAGCCTTATGAGGGTGATGTTAAAAAACCTGAGACAACAGCTTAAGCCTGCCAAATTATTTAACGACACTTGGAGGGGATGGGGTGAACTATTTGTTTTTCCTGTGGAATTTAAATACAAGCAGTAGGTCATTCCTGATGGACTAGCTAATGAAGAAAAAACTCTAGCTATACTTACAAGTCATAGGGCTAGTAAAAACCTTTCTTTTCCACTCAGCCTGAAGTTGACTCTGAGGTTATCAAGGACCTTCTTCACTGCAGAAGAGTTGATTGATGATTTTATCCCCAACCTGTGGCCTTCTCTCCAGATACTCTATATTTCCGCCTTCTCTCTTGGCATATCCTGCTATTTCTGTCTCTGGTGTTTGTCCACAACTTCTCTGCACCTCTTTAGTATGCCCTACCTTATAATGTAGGACTCCCCCAGGTTCTAGTCTAGTGTATTCCTCATCTTACTCCCTGATTTCTTTGGTCTCTTTATATGGTTCCTGGATTAATTAACTCAGGCTACCGTAATAAAGAACAGAGAAGATTTAAACTATGAAAATGTATCTTTGGGGGGACCATACACAGCTGTGCTCAGGACTTTCTCCTGACTCTGAACTCAGGGATCGCTTGTTCCTGGTGGTGCTCAGGGGATTATCTGAGGTGCTAAAAATTTAATCCTAGTTGGCTAAGTGCAAAGCAAGCACCCTACTCACCATGATATCACTCCAACCCAATAATGAAAAAGTATCTACCCTTGTTTTCTGAAGGCTAGGGGTACCAGCATGCTTGGTGCATCATAAGGTGCATCACGCTTGGTTTCTGGTGAGAACTCACTTCCTGGCTCTGAATGGCAACCTTCTCTCGTACCCTCACATCACAGGGATAGAGGGAAACAGTACGAGCTCTCTGATATATAAATACCCTAACAACCGCTTACAAATATGATTGACTCCATCTCCAAAGACTAATGTCTTTTTTATTTATTTTACTTTATTTTTTGTTTTTTGGGCCAGACTTGGTTGTGTTCAGGGGTTACTCCTGGCTCTGCACTCAGGAATCACTCCTGGCAGATTCATGGGACCATATGGGATGTCAGGTCTCAAACCAGGCTCAGCCACATGCAAAGCAAATGCTATTGCTCTGGCTCAAATACTATTGTCTTATAGGGTAGGACTTCAGCACATGCATTTTTAGAGGTCCATAGTAATTCTTAATAAGATCTTAATGCATAGAGCTCTTAGTCTAGAATTCTATTATTCCTTTTCTTTTTTTGTTTTTGGACCACACCCAGCAGTGTTCAGAGGTTACTCCTGGCTCTGTGCTCAGAAATCACCCCTGGTAGGCTCGGGGGACCATATGGAATGCTGAGAATTAAACCTGGGTTCATCCAGGGTTGACCACGTCCAAGGAAAATGCCCTGCTGTTGTGCTATTGCTCTGGCCTCTAGAATTTTTTCTTGCGTTCTTCTTTATAATTTTGTTTTAGGTTTTTGGGCCATAGCCAATAATCCTCAGGGCTTACTACTGGCTTTGTGCTCAAGGACAATTTCTGGTAGTGCTCAGGAACCTTATGTGGTTCTGGGAATCAAACCTGGGTTGGCTGAGTGCGAGGCAAGCACCCTACCCACTGTACTATCACTTCATTCCACCACCTGTATTTCTAATATTTTGTTGTGTTTTGTTTGGAGTCCACATCTAGCAGTGCTCAGGACTGAGTCCTTAGTCCTGGTACTGTTCTTAGGTGGTGCTTTGGAGACCATGTGGGGATCAAACTCAGGTTAGCCTTGTGCAAGGCAAGTGCCCTGCACCTCTTACTATCTCTCCAACCCCATAGCAGCTATTTTTAATGATAGATTTTCCGTCTTTAATTGAACAGCTTATTTAGAGGATGGAAGAAATGGCACATAGCTAAGTCATTTATCATCTGGCAATTTTCTTGCTTTGTTGTGGGTGTGCAGTACAGACAAGGGGCAATATGCTAACCTGAGAACTGGTTTGGACAAGAGTTTAATTTAGATTGTTGTCTCAGATTAAGTTTGCTTTTTGAAAACGACTGAATTTTGAGACACCTCCACAAATAATCAATCTTGAGAAGTTGATAATTATAAGAACAAGACAAACAACATGGTAGAAAAAAATTGGCAAAGGATATAAGCAAGGACTTCACAGAATATGAAATACTAAGTGATCAATAAAATGAACCTTTCTGGCCATCAGCAACTATAATTATAAAGTGGTAAAATATGGGTTCTTAACAAACCTTAACAAACCTAAGATATTACTAGGCAGTTAATAAACGAGGAAATGAAAAATGGCAAATAAATATGTACAGATGCTCCTTGTAAGGTCGACAGGAGAGCACACAGTATTTTTGGTCACACCCAGCAATACTCAGGGGTTACTTCAAGCTCTGTCTGTATTCAGGAATCATTCCAGGTGATACTTGTGGGATCTTATGGGATGCTGGGCATCGAACCCAGGTTGGCCATGTGCCTGGCAGTAGCTTGAAAGCACACATGCTGTTTCTCCATTGTGTGTCTGAAACTCAGCAATCAACAACTTTGTAACTACATGTCTCAGGATGATTCAATAAAAAATTTAAAAAGGATATTATTTCTCCCTACCAGAAAAATCAATGTTAATAAAGGAAAATTGATATATACAAGCAGTGTAAAGTACCACAGGACTGGAATTAATGTTATATTCTGGAGGATAATTTATCATTTTCGAATGAAAAATAGAAAAATCTTATAACCAAAATTATTTATAAAATATTTTGTCAGGATATTGGGCTGGAGTGATATATTACAGTGGGCAGGATGTTTGCCTTGTACATGGGAAATCAGATTCAATCCCTGGCATACCATATGGTCTCCCTTAACATCACTAAGCATAATTCCTAAGTTCAGAGTGAGGAATAGCACCTAAGCACCACACCTATAGCCTCCCTCCAAAGACAAACAAAAGTTTGGTTAGGATAGACCATATGGGATTCTGGGGATAAAACCCAGGCCAGTCTCCTACAAAGTTATTACCCTATTCACTGTACAACTCTCTGGCCCCTCTTCACAGTTTCTAAGGTTTATTATTTTGTTAAGTAAATGCTAGGGTTTTAAAAACTCTGTCTTGGGACTGGAGAGATTGTACAAAGGTTAAGGAGCTTGCATTGCATGCAGCCTACTTTAGTTTGATCCCTGATTACTGCAAATGATTCCCTGAGCATTGACAGGAGTGATTCTTAGGAGAGACCTAAGCAATCAGAGCCAGCAGTGAGTCCTGCATAGCTGAATGTAGTCCAAACACCCAAATAGCCATAAGCATAAAATAAAAATTGTCTTATGACTCTTTTGTGTGCATGTCTTTCCTGGAGTTAGTCCTCAAATCCAGTGGCAGTGTGGAAAGTTTCAAGGAGAGATGATGGTGGTCACCTGGGGTAGCCTGCTCAGATGATTCTAGGCAAGTCCCAGAACTGGCAACAATTTAATCAGCTGACTGGTCAATATTAGGATAGAGCTATGGTCTCATGTTCCAACAAGGGTCCATACTGAAGACATACTTCCCTCATACCAAATAATCCTGAAAATGGTTGATTAATGTGAAATGGTGGGTTGTGCATTCCACAATCCCCAAAGAGGAAGAGGGACTCCCATGTCCTCTGTCCAGGTAGGAAAGAGATGCAGGTTCTGCAGCAATTCCAACACAGGGAATAATCTACACACAGTTGGGAAGGAATAGCAGGCCAGAAACACAATACAAGCTGTGCAGTCGCTCCACCATGAGAAACTTCCCATCTAGCCTCTAAAAGCAGCCTTTATTGGAAAAAACAAAGCCTAAGGAGAGGGAAAAAGCCTGATGAGGAGGCAATGGGGAAACATCTTTTTGACAAGAAAACCAATGGAGGAGGCAATGGAGAAACATCTAATTAGAAGGCAAGATGAGGACTAATCCAAAGGCCTCTACCAACAGATTAAATTCTAACTAAGGGCCTAAAGCTAAGCTATTGGCCCAGATCTGCTGAGAGAGACAGTCAATTCATCTTAAAGGCAACTTACTCTCACAAGTGGAATAAAACTGTAGCTTTCTGCTGCCACATCCTTATTAATAACATGAGGAATTCTGTCAAAGGAGGTATCAGTGAGATGAGCAGCCCTTTGCTACTGATCCAGGCAGCTTCCTTGCCCTGAGCAAGTTCAGAGAGCCCTGATGCATCAAGGCTGTAACATAGAGCTATTTCTCACATCAGGCTTGTAGAATTTTTTTCTTATGGAAACCAAGAGAGCAAGATGATGGTTTTTATTAGTGGTAAGGGGCTTTAATAACTATACCAAGAATCTACATATACAAAAAATTGCAGACATCACCTTAAGCACACAAGTGTTCCCTCTTTCCTTTTACAATATGCTATGGATAGACAATGTCAAAAAGAAACGATATGGGATGCAGGCTTGAGGTTTTTCCTGAGGAATTCAGGTCAATGTTCTTCAGAACTATGACTGGATCTATGGCTCAAGTAAAGCTCATGACTTCCTTGAGAAGGACCCTGCATTCAATCCCTAGTAACAGATGACCCCAGGTGACTTTCATAACAGCTGTATATAATATCCTTTCCAAATAACAGCAGCAATAACAAGAGAAAGACTTAAATATTTAAAATTTTGAGTAATTTTGGGGTAATGGTGCAATTAGTCTGGAAGAAATGGAACATTCTTCATGGGGCTAGTGTTAAGCTTTGTAATTTTTATGTGGTCAGTCTGTGAAGCTGAAATCCTTTCTTTATCCTTCCTTCCTTCCTTCCTTCCTTCCTTCCTTCCTTCCTTCCTTCCTTCCTTCCTTCCTTCCTTCCTTCCTTCCTTCCTTCCTTCCTTCCTTCCTTCCTTCCTTCCTTCCTTCCTTCCTTCCTTCCTTCTTCCTTCTTTCCTTCTTCTTCCTTTCCTTTCCTTCCTTCCTTCCTTCCTTTCTTCTTCCTTCTTCTTTCTCTTCTTTCTTTCTTTCTTTCTTTCTTTCTTTCTTTCTTTCTTTCTTTCTTTCTTTCTTTCTTTCTTTCTTTCTTTCTTTCTTTCTTTCTTTCTCTCTTTTCTTTCTTTCCTTCCTTCTCTCTTCTTTCTTTCCTTCCTTCTCTCTTTTCTTTTTCTTTCCTTCTCTTTTCTTTTTCTTTCCTTCTCTCTTTTATTTTTCTTTCCTTCTCTCTTTTCTTTCTTTCTTTCTTTCCTTCTTTTCTTCTTTCTTTCTTTCCTTCTTTTCTTCTTTCTTTCCTTCTTTTCTTCTTTCTTTCTTTCTTTCTTTCTTTCTTTCTTTCTTTCTTTCTTTCTTTCTTTCTTTCTTCTTTCTTTCTTTCTTCTTCTTCTTCCTTCTTCCTTCCTTCCTTCCTTCCTTCCTTCCTTCCTTCCTTCCTTCCTTCCTTCCTTCCTTTCCTTCCTCCTTCCTTCCTTCCTTCCTTCCTTCCCTTCCTTCCTTCCTTTCCTTCCTTCCTTCCTTCCTTCCTTCTTCCTTCCTTCCTCTTCCTTCCCTCTTTCTTTCTTTCTTCTCTTTCTTCCTTCCTTCCTTCTATTCTCCCCCACTCAGTTGAGAGTAAACTCTCAACCCAGCTCTGAGAACTTGGTGGTCTTGTGCTGCACAAGAGTATACAGCTCTGTACAAAAATGGAGAATCAGCTGAAAGATAACTTAGACTCACAAGTGGAACAAAACTGTAGCTTCCTGATGCCACACCCTTATTAACAGAGTGAGGAGTTGAGATAAGAGATGCTGTTTTTTAATGACCTCTCCTTCCCTGTGAACTTTGCCCTATCTCTCAATCCTAAGAGCTGTTCTCAATGCATTATATATTTAAGGGTAAATGAAGTCCAATTATGGATGGTAAAAACAAACACCAGGCAAGATCTTGATGATGATCATGATACTGAGAAGGAAGATGGCTTAATCACCTGGTTTCAGTTTTACAAGATACAGATCCCCATATTTGTCCTTCCAAAATCACAGAGGTTGGCAGGGATTGCTTATCTCTTTCACCATTCTTGTTCTTTAAAATTTGACTCAAATAGGAAGAGCTGGGATATAGATACAGTGTTTAGAGTCATGCATCTTTAATCTCACTGCGACCTCTCTTTCTGTGAAAGTGTAATTGCTTTGGCAGTGGACAGTGTGTGATTTGAACTTCTCTGTCCCCCCAACCCCCTGGCCAAGAATATCCTGCCTCTACCCTTAAGAGATTGGTCCTCTAGCGCCATCTAGTGTCAATAAGGGGACAGGCAAGTTGTTGAATCATTTTCTTTCAAGAGGTGAGTTGGTTCTGAACAGAAACTATCAAAGCTCATACATTGCTTTGGTTATTTATAATTTTTCATGATATTTCATCTTGTGATTTTTGTTGTTAATTTTTTCTATATTTAGTCTATTGTCCTCACTTTTGTTACGAATGTTTTTATAGACGCAGTGACTTGATTATTGAACACTTTCTCTAAACTGATATGTAGGAACTTTCATCTTAGATCTAAGGGATCTTTGGGAATGATTTGTTCATGAGAATGGATCCCTGGGACATGGGATTCATTCTATTATAAGGAGAGGCCAGGCAGCCCACTGTATCTTTCTTCTGTGTGAGAATATAAGAAGAGAAGGCAGTTTTGAGTTTTAGAACAGGGACTGTCCATCTGCCTCCCCAGAGCTGCAAGAAATATGTTTTTACTGTTTATTTATTTCATGACTTTTTATTTAGGAGTTTGAAGGCTACTCTGGGTGGTGCTTATGGGACCATATGTGGTATCTGGGATCAAACCAGGGTCAGCTGCATACAAGACAAGTACTTTAACCTTTGTACTGTCTCTTCAGTGCCAGGAAGAAAAATATTTTAATAATGGATAAGACATTAGGTTAGATACATATTTTTGTTTTTGGGTTATACCTGGCGAGACTAAGAGGTTACTCCTGAATTTACACTCAGGAATTAGTCCTGTCAGTCCTCTGAGTGCCATATGGGAGGCCACAGATCAAACCCTGGGTACCTCTATGTAAGGCAATTATTATATCTGATGTACTATTGCTTCAGCCCCTAGATTCAAGTTTTATATAAAAATATACATAGCCGTAAGAGTGGTATAGCTGGATTGTATGGGAGCTCAACTTCCAGCTTTTGGAGAAATCTCCATATCACTTTCCACAAAGGTTGGACTAGACGGCATTCCCACCAGCAGTGAATAAAAGTTCCTTTCTCTCCACAACTCTGCCAGCACTGCTTGTTCTCATTCTTTGTGATGTGTGCCATTCCATTCTCTGTGGTGTGAGGTGGTACCTCATAGTTGTTTTGATTTGCATCTCCCTGATGATTAGTGATGTGGAGCATTTTTTCATGTGCCTTTTGGCCATTTGTATTTCTTTTTTGTCAAGTTGTCTGTCCATTTCTTCTCCTCATTTTTTGATGGGATTAGATAATTTTTTCTTGTAAAGTTGTGTCAGTGTCTTGTATATTTTGGATATTAACCCCTTATCTGATGGGTATTGGGTGAATAGTTTTTCCCACTCAGTAGGTGGCTCTTGTATCCGGGGCACTATTTCCTTTGAGGTGCAGAAGCTTCTCAGCTTAATATAATCCCATCTATTTATTTCTGCTTTCACTTGTTTGGAGAGTACTATTTCCTCTTTAAAGATACCTTTAGTCTCAATGTCATGTTGTTCTATATACTTTATGGTTCAGTTTGATATCTAGGTCTTTAATCCATTTGGATTTTACCTTTGTACATGATGATTAACTGGAGGTCTAAGTTCGCTTTTTAACAAGTGGCTAGCCAGTTGTGCCAACACCCACTTATTGAACAGGCTTCCTGTTCCATTTAGGATTTCTTGCACCTTTATCAATAATTAGGTGACGGTATATCTGGGGAACATTCTTTGAGTATTCAAGCCTGTTCCCTAACCTGAGGGTCTGTCCTTTATTCCAATACCATGCTGTTTTGATAATTATTGCTTTGTAATACAGTTTAAAGTTGGGGAAAGTTATAACTCCTATATTTCTTTTCCCAAGTATTGCTTTAACTATTCGTGGGTTTTATATGTTCCAAATGAATTTCAGAAGTGTTTAGATCACTTTTTTGAAAAAAATGTCCACGGGTATCTTTAGAGGGATCGCATTAAATCTGTACAAAGCTTTGGGGAGTTATGTCATTTTAATGATATTAATCCTGCCAAAATCCCAAAGAGTAGGGTATGGATTTCCATTTCCATGTGTCTTCTCTTATTTCTTGTAGCAGGGTTTTATAGTTATTTTTGTATAGGTCCTTCACATCTTTAGTCAAGTAGACTCCAATATATTTGAGTTTGTGTGACACTGATGTGAATGGGGTTGTTTTATTAATGTCCATTTCTTCCCTATCATTATTGGTGTATAAAAAGGTGTATATATCCTAGGAACACAAAAATACAGTACAAAAATCCCTTTCTCACACCTATATTCATTGCAGCACTGTTTACAATAGCCAGATTCTGGAAACAACCTAGATGCCCTTCAATAGACGAATGGCTAAAGAAACTATGGTACATATATACAATGGAATATTATGCAGCTGTCAGAAGAGATGAAGTCATAAAATTTTCCTATACATGGATGTATAGGGAATCTATTATGCTGAGTTAAATAAGTCAGAGGGAGAAAGATAAACATAGAATGGTCTCACTCATCTATGGATTTTGAGAAAAATGAAAAGCATTTGTGTAATGATTCTCAGAGACAAAATAGAGGAGGACTGGAGGGTCCAATTCCTGACATGAAGCTCACCACAGGGATAGTTTTAGTGCAGTCACAGAAATAATTACACTGAGTTCTGTCATACACAAAATTTGACTGAACGAGGGAAGTAGAAAGTCTGTCTAAAGTACAGACCAGTGTGGGGTGGGGAGGAAGGACACATGGGATATTGGTGATGGAAATGTTTGCACTGGTGAAGGGTTTTTATATATATATATATAAAAAAAAGAAAAGATAAGGCCTTCCAATGCTTACCCACAGGTGGTCTGTTCTTTTACACTGACTTATAGAAGAGGAGATAACAGTAAATGCTCCCTTTATACCACCTCAAACCTGGGCCCTATGCCTGGTCTGTATTGTGAATGGGGAATAAAAAATATACATAGACGAACCAGCATAAATAAATAGCTTTCATAGAGCTATTTTGGCTTATGATATGTTGTTTCAGATGCAAGAACAGAAAGAAAGAATGTCACTGTCACAGTCTGCCGTGAAGCCCTAAGAAAAGAAAAAGAGCATGTTTTTTGGTAAAGTTTCTCATACAATAGTCGCAAACTGAGTGAAAGGCATGGAAATGGTAGGAAACAAATGAAGGCCAAAATTGTGATGTGACTGAGATTTAATTTAATTCTCTATACCTGGGTCCATTTAGATTAGCTGTCCTTATTGTAGGAAATTATTTTTATTATCTACTGTAGATGCTGTGTAATTCTAGCATAATGCCTATTGAGTGTTCCAACACAAATACTCTTTATTTAAATTTAAACATAGTGGTTGTCCTTTTTTCACAGAGAAAGTTGTTCATAATTGAGTTACAATCATACAATGTACAATAACCTTCACCAGTGCACATTTCCTGCCCTAATGCCCAGTTTCCCTCTCTCTCCCAATGTTCTCTCCCCTTTCTGTGTCTGGGACATACATTTTTCTTCTCTCTCTTCCTATCTTTTACTCACTCTCTCTTTATTTCTTTTTTCCCTTTTAGACATTTTGGTTTTCAAAGACACATTTATTTCCACTAGTGTCCCAAGTTTCCTTCCATCCATCCTTCCATGCCTGCCTCTGGGGCAGCAATTTACTTTTCTCTCTCTCTCTCTCTCTCTCTCTCTCTCTCTCTCTCTCTCTTTCTCTCTCTCTCTCTCTTTTCTCTCTTCTTTTTTGACACTGTGATTTGAATGCATATCACTTTATCTCTTTTCAGCACCTACTTCTTGTCCAGTTTCTTGTTAGTTTCAACTATTGTCATAATGGACACTTCTCTACTCTACCTCATTGCTCTTTGTGGCAAGCTTTCTACCATGGACTGGTCCTCCTGCTCCTCATATCTATTGTTCCTGGATATCACTAACATACTGTCTTTAATTTTTATTATATCTCACAGATGAGTGAGACTATTCTGTGTCTATCCCTCTCCTTCTGACTCATTTAGCATACTAATCTCTATGTCTATACATGTATAAGCAAAATTCATGACTTAATTTTTTTCTAATGTCTGCTTAGTATTCCATTGTGTAAATGTACCACAGTTTCTTTAGACATTCATATGTTGTCAGGCACCTGGGTTGTTTCCAGATTCTGACTATTGTAAATAGCGCTGCAAAGAACATGGGAGTGCAGAGGGCATTTTTGTATTATGTTTTTGTGTTCCTAGGAAATATCCCTTGTAGTCCAACATAAATCTTTCCAACTACCAAGGTCTCTGTGTGTCTTAGTGCAAAATGTTGATTTAAGAAATCTACACAACTTTCAAGTAAGCAAAGCTAGGCATAAAGGCACTCCTGCTTTCCTCTTTGGTTACTTTTCAATGAGTGTTACATCATTTCTGTTTTGAGAAACCAATAAAGGAATGAGTTCTAAAGATCCTGAAAGATTCCATTCTTGTGGCAGGTTAGAAGGCTGAGGACTGGGAAAGCCCCTAAATTCTAAGAATGTGATTGAACCCTCAAGCTCCAAGACTAGAACAATGGGGAGATATGGGTCTGGAAGCAAATGCTGACACAGGAAATAATCCACACACAGTGAAGGGGGTAAAGCAGGTTCAGTAAATTGTACCATGCAAGCTTTCCACTCAGCTCAGTGGAAAAAATCCAGAAATGCAAGAGTTCTTTTTCCTGAGACCTGGGATTTTTTTTTTATTAAGAAAAACTAGACTCTACCCTGGGATAGAGAATAGGGAGGGACCTTATTAATCATAAGAGTATTTCCCAACCTTCTGCATGGCAGGTTTTGTGTTAGTTGCTAGGTGTGAATTAAAGTAAAATATGGTTATTGATTGAAAGCTTTTCTTTCTTTCTTTCTTTCTTTCTTTCTTTCTTTCTTTCTTTCTTTCTTTCTTTCTTTCTTTCTTTCTTTCTTTCTTTCTTTCTTTCTTTCTTTCTTTCTTTCTTTCTTTCTCTTTCTTTCTTTCTTTCTTTCTTTCTCTCTCACTTTTTTCTTTCTTTCATTCTATTTCTCTTTCTTTCTTTTTCTCTCTTTCTTTCTTTCTTCTTTTTCTCTTTCTTTCTCTTTCTTTCTTTCTTTCTTTCTTTCTCTCTCACTTTTTTCTTTCTTTCTTTCTTTCTTTCTTTCTTTCTTTCTTTCTTTCTTTCTTTCTTTCTTTCTTTCTTTCTTTCTTTCTTTCTTTCTTTCTTTCTTTCTTTCTTTCTTTCTTTCTTTCTTTCTTTCTTTCTTTCTCTCTCTCTCTCCTCTCTCTCTCTCTTTCTTTCTTTCTTTCTTTCTTTCTTTCTTTCTTTCTTTCTTTCTTTCTTTCTTTCTTTCTTTCTTTCTTTCTTTCTTTCTTTCTTTCTTTCTTTCTTTCTTTCTTTCTTTCTTTTTGTCACACCCGGCAGTGCTCAGGGGTTACTCCTGGCTCCATGCTCAGAAATCGCCCCTGGCAGGCTCAGGGGACCATGTGGGATGCTGGGATCCAAACCACTGTCCTTATGCATGAAAGGCAAGAGATGAAGTTGATCTAATTCAGATGTATCACCGACAGATGAAGGATATGGACTCCCAGGTGAAAAATCACCTACATAGGACAACCTCTAGTTGTTTTTACTCTGGCTTCTGTAAATGAAAACTCTAAACTTTGAATTTTTTTATTCCATTTTAATGTGCCTATATACTACGGCGTTATTGGTGCATATGGGGGCTGCTAGAACAAATCCAACAATCCCCGTGACTTGGTTCTAACATAAACTTTAAACTGAGGGGACTCTTCTACCAGAATTCCTTATTGGACAGATCACAAAGAGAATAACAGACAAAAGTGGGGGAAAATCATCACTGTATAAGAGAATATTTAGTAAGAGTTATAGCTGTTAAGGAACTACATATAAGATACTCAAAAGACATATTATGTGTCCCTTTTATGACTTTTGAAATAGTTGGGGGTGTTAAATCTGGTACACCACTTTGGTCTGTGATTTGGCCTGTGCAATACTGAAGGTAAAAAGTGTAAATGTGGGGTAATGATGGTTGGGGGTAAGGAGTAGAAGTAGTAAGGGAGTGAAGGACTAGAAATGAGTTTGTAGGGGTGTGGGAAAGGGCAGAATACAGGATGGACATTCTGCATAGGCAAAACATGCCTTAATCATAGGGAATACTATTAATATATAGCAATTTAGTATATAATAATATAATATAATATATAATAATATACTTGAAAATGGAGACCGGTGAGAAAAAAAGTTGCCAGTGACTGCCTCAGCACAACCCACCAACTCCCAGCAGCCCCAAGCTAGGGAGAAGGCCTTCAGCCTGGGGTCTCCTCAAACCCCATGCCAGCAAGAGCTAGCCTCCAGAACAGGAAATAATTCGGTAGAGAACCAAAAGCCAGACATCTGCCTACCCTCCTTCCCGTGCCTTCCTCCTTGTGCTGGGGGAGGGGCAGGGAAAGGCTGGAGACCCCTTTAGAGTCTTCCTGGTACCCACCTTTCTGGTAGCCTGGGCTGGCACCCAGGGAAGGCCTGGAGACTGGGGAAAGAAGAGGGGGATGACTGGGAGGGGGGCTGCCAAGCCTGAATTTTGAAGGGGAGAGAGAACACCAGAATCTGGGAACAATTGTTACTAAATGTGATGCTAGAAACATACGCCAAGTGTAGGGAAATACTTCTTATTGCCATTATTTTTGGTGTTTCAGGCGGTGGAAGTTCAGGAACAAGTCCTCAAGACAGGCCTGGCTCCCACACACACCTGAGGGAAAGGCAACCATCCCATTCTCTGTGGTGGGAAGCCATGAGAGAGAGCCTGTTAGCAATTGCTGTTATTTTGGGATAACAAATCAGATAAAGAGGATCTGTCAACAAAACAATGTGGTCTCTGGGGATTGAGTATAGAGAGGTAAGAGGTAGTAAGAACTTGATCTAAATCTCCACCACTACCAAAACAAACAAAATCCTAAAACCAAAATCAAACCAAAGCAGAGTAATAACAACAACAACAACAAAGGTAAGAGGTAGTAAGAACTTGATCTAAATCTCCACCACTACCAAAACAAACAAAATCCTAAAACCAAAATCAAACCAAAGCAGAGTAATAACAACAACAACAACAAAGCTACAGGGTCTCTGCAGCACGGAACTGGTGTCTGAGGTGTCCCTACCTTCCAGTCCCATTTACTTTAGTCTTTCTGCCTCTTCAGAGACAGTGAACAAGAGACAGTGCACACATGTATGCACCTACTTTCACATACCTGCCTGTAGAAGAACCTATAGCAGGAAGTGTAATGCAAAGATAGCATTTTCTTTTTCTTTTTCTTTTTTTGGTTTTTGGGCCCACCCGGCGGTGCTCAGGGATTACTCCTGGCTGTCTGCTCAGAAATAGCTTCTGGCAGGAACGGAGGACCATATGGGACATCGGGATTTGAACCAACCACTTTTGGTCCTGGATTGGCTGCTTGCAAGGCAAACGCCGCTGTGCTATCTCTCCGGGCTGCAAAGATAGCATTTTCTTCACAGATTGATGCTCCTCCTAATGCTCCTCCTAATTAAAGCCCCCAAACATCTCTGCAAGAATTTCCACAGATATTAGAATGGAAAACAACCTGCTATTCTTTGCCCTATGGAGTACACATGCACTAAACCTCCATGTTCCCTAAAGGAGATGAGAAATGTTGCAGAAATAAATCAGAAACACAAACAGACAAAAACCAAGCAACCCACGGGGTGACCTTTTTCTTTCAACACTAAAAATATGGATCATCAATTCAGAGACAATAGAGATGAGGATTAGGAAAACCAGGCAGAGTAGAGAGTGCCGTTAAAGAAGGGTCTACTATGAAAGTGCTATTTAGGGGGCTTGAGAGATAGCATGGAGGCAGGGTGTTTGCCTTGCATGCTAAAGTATGGTGGTTCAAATTCCAGCATCTTATATGGTCCTCTGGGCCTGCCAGGAGCAATTTTTGAGCTTAGAGCCAGGAGTAACCCCTGAGCGCTGCTGGGTGTGACCCAAACACCAAAAACCAAAAAAAAAAAAAAAAATAGTGATATTTAGAACTGATCACTCTGGACAAGAACTGGGTGCTGAAACGGGATAAAGCAACATGCTTGACACCAATTCAGCAACAGTAGTGCAAACCACAGGGTCAATAAAGAAAAAGAGGAGAGAGAGAGAGAGAGAGAGAGGAGAGAGAGAGAGGAAGAGAGAGAGAGAGAGAGAGAGAGAGAGAGAGAGAAACTGCCCTAGAGGCAGGCAGGGGGAGGGTGGGTTGGAGGGGACAGGGATGAGGGAAGATAAGAGGAAAATTGGGGGCTGGAGAGATATCATGGAGGTAAGGTGTTTGCCTTGCATGCAGAAGGTTTGGTGGCTCAAATCCCGGCATCCCATATGGTCCCCTGAGCCTGCCAGGAGTGATTTTGGAGCCTAGAGCCTAACCCTGAGCACTGCCGGGGTTACAAAAAACCAAACAAACAAACAAAAAAAAAATGGAGGAAAACTGAGGATATTGGTGGCTGGAAATGTGCACTGGTGCAGGTTGTTTACAATGTATGACTATAACTCAATCATGAACAACTTTATATGTGAAAAAAATTGCATTGCCAGGCATATTAATAAAAGCATAAGGAATAAAAATATATGAATCATCAGTAAGGAAGTTACTTTGTAAGCTGTTGGTTTTGCTGGTTTTCCTTGATAGGTTCTTTGAGCATATTAAGACCCATGCTTGGTGCAATCATTGAATTGTGAATAAAACAGATCCAGAAGGAAGGAACCTGTCCAGTTCCAGCACATGGGGGTGTCTATAGAAGCAGATACTCAGAGTTTTGAAGCACAGAATGGAGAAAATATGTTGAACAATTGCAAGACTCACTGTTGATGGGGTGTGGAGGTCTTGATCACCCCTTTTTGGGACTTGGGAGGTGTTGCTTACTCCTATTCATCTGGGCTCCACATTCAGATAGTGAAATTACCTGTGTGGTTCATGCAGAAGTCCAAGTGCAGCCTCTGGTGAGCACCTGAAAGCAATGAGATAAGTGAGTTAAGAGCCAGGCTGCTGGCAATAGTCAGTGGTGATGGTGATGAGGAAATAGCAGAGGGAGCCTAAAGCAGAAACTGAGACATAGAGTTCAGGAGAGGCCAAGGATACTTAATCAGGAAGAAATACTTGGTCAGTTTTTCTTGGATAATATCTGAACCAAAAGCTTAGACTGAAGGTGAGAGTGTAGCTCAAAGTACTCAGAGTGTGGCTATGGAGGACAAGGAATCAAACTCACATTTGTGGGTCCTTGAGTTAGTTCCACCCAGTATCAGGGAACTGTTGAAGACTGTTTGGCATAACTAAAAGCCCTCTTTACTAAAATCAAAATGGAGTCTCTGAAAGTCTGAAGCCAAAATGCCTACGTGACAATTAGCAGGAGCTGCCAGCCTGATCAGCTAGCAGATGTGGCCTTTGCCCTTGGACCTAAAGAAAAGGGAGTTACTGCATACCTCAGAACTAGGGGAGTCGACCACAGACACCAAGATGTTCCCATAAAGATAGAGGCTAGTGGGCCTAAACAGAGATTAGATCTTATACTTTGTTGCTCAAACACAATGTGGGCCTCATGACTGATGAATGCCAGCCTCATGATGTATAACCTTGTTAAATTTGAAAAAACAAGATGTGCCTATGGAAAGTTACAGTTATTCCAAGAATGCCTTGCCCCCTTTCTCTTTGTTTGGCCTGACTATATAAGGTCTACCTTTCCCCATAATAAACGGACTCTTGATCGAAATCTTTCGTCTTGAGTCTCTTTATTTCCCAGACCCTCTGCTCTTTTAGGCCAGAATCCTCTTCCTGACTCGTGAATAACTGTTGTGGTCTCCAGCCTCTCTCGCGGGTCGGGGTCTCTGGTGGGCCGCAGGGAACCTGTGGTGTCCCTTGATTATCAGGTTCTTTTTGCCCACTCCAGTGTAGAGGGCTTCCCAAGTGCAAGGTGAGCTAGTGAACGACAGCCCCATCTTGCCTATCTAAAAGTTGAAGACCCAACTGAAGGCCAGAGTGGCAGTTCTCAATCACACAGGGCCAGCCCCTGGGAAATGCAATATCTATACTACAGTGAAGCATATCTGAGAATTGGTTTGGGGGAGAGGGAGCTAGGCTGCTTCAGCAGCAGGCTGATGCTCAGAGCGGGAAGTGAACTTTGAACTGACCACATTAGTCTGCTCTTTGTTGACAGAATTCTTTCTTTTTTTTTTTTTGTTTGTTTTGTTTTTGTTTTTCGGGCCACACCCGTTTGATGCTCAGGGGTTAATCTTGGTTAAGCACTCAGAAACTGCCCCTGGCTTGGGGGACCATATGGGACGGTGGGGGATCGAACCGTGGTCCTAATCCTTGGCTAGCGCTTGCAAGACAGACACCTTACCCTAGCGCCACCTCGCTGGCCCTGTCAGAATTATTTCTAAGTAGACAGACTAGGTCAAGGGAAAATGCTTGCCTGTGAGCTCTTAAAGAATGAGACTAGATCTGACCTTACCCGATCATAAGTATCAGAAACTGAGCAAAGACTGAATTTAAATAAAAAACAATGTGGAACAAAGAATTGGGCATAAGCTCACAGAAATGTCCTATCTCTGAAGGGCCTATAAGATCCAGAAGAAATCATTGCAGCATAGTATTTAGATTAAAATCTATAGTAACAGAAGTTTTTTAAATAATATTTTATATATATGTATATATATATATACACGAGCATATATATTTTTATTTTTTGTCCTGTTTCTGTTTTCTTCTCTTTTCACCCCCAAATGTACCAGCAATATAATGTAACACCACTTCTTCCTGCAAAGGCATACTAAAAAAAGGGGAAATCTCACGTATAAATACAAGCTCTTATCTACTAGGAATAAGAACTCTTACTTTTTACAACACAGGGGCATCTCCCACCTTGAACACATGTCATGAGGACCCAGCTTAGACCCCAGGGAATTAGACACCGACTATCCAGCCTTGACTCCTGGATCCCAGACATGGAAATGACTCAGTTTTCTACAACAGCTCTAGGAACCAAATCCCCTCTGGGGCACCTCTAATACTGCTCTGACACCAACATGTGCCAGTTCTAAAATGATATGCTGATAATGAGGAAATGGGAACAACTTGATCTAAGAGCAGGGTGTTCTGCCTCACCAGCCAACGATAAGACAAAATCAGAAGACGTGTCACCCTCCAATCTGTGTCACCCTCCGATCTGTGCAAAAGCCATGATCGCTATCTACAAATGACTGGTTGTTACAACCATGACTGGACAGTATGCATCCTGGGACCAATAAAAAAGCTCTAGCTAGGTTTTGGTCTACGATCTGTACAACAAACAAGATCTCTAATTCCAGAGATCTGACTGAGACAATCACAACTTAATGGTCTTCTGGAAACATAATGAAAGACTTTATCCCAGACTCCATCCTAGGAGCAGCACAATAACCATGACCACCAACTACAAAAGACAGATAAAATCGGCAGGGAAGGAACAGAACTCCTGAAACCACAAAGACAGACTATCATAAGCTCCATTCCTTGACTTGTGCAGCTACCAAGATTTCTAGTTACAGAGGTCTGATTTTATCGCCCATGACGAAGCAGAAGTCTTCCATACACCACAAAAGCAACGAGGGGAGAGTAAATACACCACAAAAGCAACGAGGGGAGAGTAAATGAACTGGCAAGGAGTCTACAGTCAATCCCATGACACTATACTTCAAGGGTGGAGAAACACTGTATCTCCTAGGCCAGTGGTCGGAAACCTTTTTTTTTCAACTGAGCCAAATCTCGCCAAAACCACGATTGAAATTTATTTTGAGAGCCACATTAGTGTGTGTGTGTGTGGTTTGTTTATTTGTTTTTCTAGCAGCGCTCAGGGGTTACTCCTGGCTCTATGCTCAGAAATTGCTCCTGGTAGGCTCAGGGGACCATATGTGATGCTGGGATTTGAACCACCGACCTTCTGCATGAGAGGCAAACACCTTACCTCCATGCTATTTTTCCGGCCCTGAGAGCCACATTTTTTAAACCGAAAATACATAGGATGGTACACTATTTTTAGTTTCAATAAGTTTTTATTGAGAATATTCTGCATGCAAGTATCCACATAGGTCGGGAGGATACAAATAACACAACTAATAAAACAAAAACTTTAGAATGATATTATTTATCGATAACATTAAATTTCATAAAATTTGCCTTACAATGTAGAGAAAATTACATCCTGACAATGACTGACAAAGTCACAAACACTAATTGGCCTTGTATTTCCTTGGATAGTTTGAGTAAGTCAGGTTTGTATGTTGTTGTTTTTAATTTTAGACATGATTCCAGGTTCTCTCGATGAGATGATTTCTCAATTTACTCTTGATAAGATTTATGCTTGAACATGATTGTTTGCATAAATATGTAGACCTTAACAAGGAAAGAACAGCAAAAGCTAGCTTTTTTTAGTTGATTATATGAGTCAGGAATACTATTCAAGGTGTTAAAAATCAACATATCTTCCTTCTTAGGTCTTTCAAAGCAGACCACTTGTGCTGTAAACTAAGTTCACATTTGTGTTTCTCCAACCTTTCTAAATTAGCACAAAGACGTTCAAATTTCGAGCTCCACAGTTTTTTGTTTTTTAAATCCAGAAATTGCATTTCAAAATTGCCAATGTCGATATTAAAGGGAGAAAAATTTAATTCCGTTACAGTGGCATCCAGAGGTTTTTTTTTTTTTAACAAAGGCCAACGTCACTTTGCTGTTTCTGAAATCCTGAAACCTCTTGAGAAAAGCTTCCCTCATATTTAAAAGTGCTGTTTTAAAATAGGTAATGTCAATATCAGAATTATTTTCTTGGCAATGTTTCAACAGGCTTGGAAGGTGAATCAAAGTTTCTCTGTCAAAATCTTGAGCAAAAACATAATTTTTTTTAAACTAAATAACTTCTAACATTGAAAAAATTGTGTTTCCTTTCCCCTGTAGTTTATGATTAAGCTGATTTAGATGTGAAGTAACATCCACCATGAAATACAGGTTTTGAATCCACTGATCGTTTGTTAATTCTGGATAGTGAACACCCTTCTTGAGGAAAAATGCTTTGATTTCTGATAAGTAAGCAAAACATTTCAAAACGTTTCCTCTTGATAACCAAAATGTGCTGAAAATTTGAAACCCTACATTATGGAGATGAAACAGGTAAAAGAAAAACCTTTGAACAATCTTTAAAAGCAAGGACAGTGTTCCAGAGAAAAGTAGTGATTTCACTGAAAGGAAAAAATCTATTGACACTTTAGTGTGTGCTGCAAGAAACCAAACTAAAATACACACAAAAACAAAAATGGCACTTTGTTAAAGGCATATAATATATCATAAAGGAATTATGATAGAGTACCTGAAACATTTTAAAAATAATTTTTTATTTAAGCATATTTGTTACAAAATATTCATACTTGAGTTTCAATCATGGAATGTACACTACCCTTTACCAGTGCACTTTCCCCAGCACCAATGTCCCTTGTTTCCTTCCCCTTCACCCTCCTCTGCTGATGTCAGGGGCAGACATTTTGCTTTTTTCTCTCTATCTCTCTTTTTCTTTATGACACTGAGGTTTGAAATTTTTCTTTATGACACCGTGGTTTGCAATATTGTTAATTAAAGGGTACCATGCATGTCACTTATCCATTTTCAGCATCCAGTTCTTGTCCAGAGTGATATGTTCCAACTATCAATGTCATAATGTACCTTTCTCTATTCTAACTGAACCCCCCATTTATTATGGCAACCTCCCTATCATGGACTAGTCCTCCTGTTCCTCATCCCTATTTTCTCTAGATATTATTACCATATTGTCATTTATTATTCTTATATGCCACAAATGATTATTCTGTGCTTATACCTCTCCTTTTGACTCATTTCACTCAGAATAATAATGTGATGTGTTGATGTATGTACAGATGATGCACTGTGCATGTAGTCACAAGAACCAGAAGTTGCACACCCGTACATTGTATCCACTCATTGTATGTTAGACTGGATTCAAAAAAACTCCCTGCTGAACTAAACTCTGTGACAGATGACACTGTAAAGATAATTTGTGAAATTCACAGTTGTGATCAAATCCAGGCTATTCACCACCTGAGTGAGAGTATGGATGCCCACTACTAGCATCTTCCCATGAAGAAGTGAAGTGGCTGTTCAGGGAAGGATGCTCTCTTGCCTTGTTGGCAAGAGGTAAGAAGTAGTGCAGTTCCTGTGAGAGCAGAACTCTGACTTTGTACAGCCCCAGTTGGACAAGGAATAGGTAGCTAAGCTTGTGTATTTGACAGACATTGTTCATTTTTTCTATGAACTTACTATTTCTCTGCAGGGGAGTTTCACAAGTAGTTTTTACAGTGAGACATAAGATGGATGTGCTCAAAAAAGAATCTGATTCTGGGATAGCTGTGTCTGAGGAGATATTGAAATGTTTCCACTCTTGCAAACAATTTCTGATTGGCACTTATATTATGCAGAAGTAATAATCAATATAAAAAACAGCATTTAAGGGCATTAGCTCACAACTTTAATCTTGAGTACTCTGAACATGAGAATCCATGTAAAAGAAAACTCTGGGTTGAGAATCCTTTCATGGATGATGCCCACTCTTGTGCAAAATAAAATATGTGTTTTAAGATCACTCCAGGCACTGTATTTCTGAACCCCACCCAATCTGGTCTGAAGAAGCAGGGTAGCAGGAAAGAAATAATAAACCAAGCTAGACAGGAAAGCATGATCTTGGAGTCTATGGCCTTTTACCTTGTACTCTCTGCCTCAAGCCCAAAAAGCTAGAACACCTCTTTATTAAAACCAATTCCCAGCTGTGTTTTCTGTTGGAGTTGTGGATTGTGCTGGTTTCCTTTGCTTGGCAGACACTTGGGGGCCTCCCCAGGCATCCCCTGATGGCTTGCCTCGGCTGAGGCGTGTCTCGCTGAGGCTGTGTTTTCTGTTGGAGTTGTGGATTGTGCTGGTTTCCTTTGCTTGGCAGACACTTGGGGGCCTCCCCAGGCATCCCCTGACGGCTTGCCTCGGCTGAGGTGAGTGTTTGGGGGCCGGAGTTGTGGATTGTGCTGGTTTCCTTTGCTTGGCAGACACTTGGGGGCCTCCCCAGGCATCCCCTGACGGCTTGCCTCGGCTGAGGTGAGTGTTTGGGGGCCGGAGTTGCGGATCAGGCTGACTGCTGGACCCCTAGGCCCGGCAGATATTTTGGGACCTCCCCCAGCCTGCATCAACCTGGGAACTTTGACCACCTTCAGCATTAATCTCTTCAAGGCGTGTCGCGCTGAGGCTGTGTTTTTTGTTGGAGTTGTGGATTGTGCTGGTTTCTTTGCTTGGCAGACACTTGGGGGCCTCCCCAGGCATCCCCTGACGGCTTGCCTCGGCTGAG